>NC_047662.1:55892797-56180297 GCF_011762505.2 Arvicanthis niloticus
GATAGGCCTATGTCAAGGGAGTTTCAGACTAGGATGCTACGGTGATTTGAATGAGAATGGCCCAAGAGTATTTGCTTAAAGACCGAAGCTAAAGTTAAAATCAAAAGTGTCTAATTCTATAGGTAGTGCTTCAGAATTCCAGAGCAATTTTCACTCACACAAATATAGAGTCTACTGGATATAATATAAGGGCTGGTTTGGGTCTGCCTTCCCTCTGGGGTTTTTGGCCACAGGCCCTTGAGAACGAAGGGAGAAGAGTTGGCAAGCAGGGTTTCAGACAGGCCCTGGGAGTATGAAGAGTAATAATGACACACTAGGACCAGCTTCAGAAAGACAGATCAACTTTACTTGGAGTGATTCAAGAGTTATATAGTTCAGGATTCAGGGGGTCGGGACATCCAGGGTGGGCAGAAGTCATTGGCTACAGGCCAAGGTACAGCATTAGCATGGGGAGGCCTTCAGGAACCTCAGGTGCTTGCTCTTCTGCTTCTTATCCAGAGAAAGGAAGCTGAAACTGTAACATTCTGTAGGTAGAGGTGTGTGTAGGTGATGAAGGTGGGGGCTAGGGGGTGGGTTAACTCCCCCAAACAAGGTCAGAGAAGGAGAAGCCCTGGTGACAAAGGGAGCTGCCATTTTTGCACAGAGATGACAAGCTGGACTTCGACCTTAGTTAGCAGGGCAACAGACTGATACATGACAGGCACTCGATAGATCCTTGTTCTCTTCTACCCATCAATCTTGTGACTCTAACCTGAACACACCAGTGAGCTGATGCTCACCTTCAAGTGTTGGGCCCTGTGAAACCTCATCCTCAGCTGAGGTTACAGTGGGGTAACAACTGTTCTCATGATGAAGTTCTTAGGGATTCTTAGGAACAGAACATCTTCAAAGGCTCCTCTTGCATTTTATTTAACAGAGTTGGGCCAGAGTCTCATCCCTAAACTAATCAATGGTGAAAGATCAAGCAATTGAATAAAGGAAGGAAAAGGGAAACTGGGGGAAAAAGAAAAAGGAAAAAGAGGAAAAAAATAATGAATGCTGCATAGGTGACAGCTTTTTCCTGTAGACCCATAGTTTTCTGATGAACAAACCAAGGCTTAGAAGGGTTTAATTAATATGCTAGCATCAAGAGTAGGAGAACAGCCATCACAGGAAGTGTGGCCAGCATAGGAAAAGTGGTTCACAAGTGGAGAATGGGGACCAGGTCACAGCAAAGCTAAGGACAGTGGTTCTATCCTGTGTGGCACTTTGAAGTCATTTTCAACAAGACTGACTGCATTAACTTCCTAAAATTCTAGTTCTCAGGGATTGGGAAACTCTGAACATCAAAAGGTGTTTTGTTTTGTTTTGTTTTGTTTTGTTTTGTTTTGTTTTGTTTTTAATTCTCCAGCAGGATGTTTTAATGCAGTGTCACGATTAGAATCGCTGGTTTAGAAAGACAACAGTTGACATATGCAGAGTTGATGCTAAAAGCACAACACTGACAGGGAAACACAGAGCCTGCCCCTTCTGTTTCCCCTCAAGTAATTGCTACTTGTTGAGGATAGCCAGGTTCTAGTCACACATGTGACCCAGCACTTGACACCTGGTCAGGCAGTTAATGACGGAATGAATTACAGATGATATACTCACAGAACGCCATTTTTATACCACTCCTACAAAGTTATCATGCTCCCATTGTACAGATGGACAAATCAAGACCCTGATATTCTTCATGATCTATCAGCCAAAGAAATTGGGTGGCTGAGAAGTCAAACTAGAATTTAGAGAACATTAGCAACCAAGAATAGGGTCTTGTGGCAGATTGCCTTTCCCCCCTTTCTCCATCCCTTCTCTCTTTCTACTCCCCAGAACCCCACATCTTATTGATTCTGTTCTCCTGGCCTCTCTTATCCTCCTTGGAACCCCAGTCTACTGGAAAAGAGGAAGAAAGGACTAGGGGTACCAACTAGGGCATAGCTGGGAGTCAGGACTCGCCCATGTCTGAGAAATTGCAGCAGTGGGAACTGACCACAGCCATCCACACTGGGAGGCTTGGGAGCTGGTCTGAGGGCAGCGCCCCATCCATGATGTGACCTTGAATAAATTCTTATTTCTCAACTCCAATGTCATGAAGGGTTTACATCAGAACATTTGGGTCACATACTCCAGTTCTGAGGTCCAGGTAGATACAGGGGGATAAATGGGGGGACTGGTGAGCAGACCAACATATGCCTTGTTGAATAATGGTGTGAATTCAATGAGTTCCAGAAGCTATTGCTACACAGGCTGGTGGACTTAGTATTGTGAAGAGTTTTCAGATATTTTTAAAGGATTGCTGTTAAATCTATATTTTTATGTGTAATCTTGTGGTTACTCTATTCATCCAGTAATAACAACAGTGATAAACATGTATTTGACAAAATCAATAACAACAAAAGAATATGAAACCAGACTGAACTTGGCCTCATCTGTGAGACCTCCGTACTAAATTGTCTAAAAGGTCCTTGCCGGACATAGAGGTTAGCACTCGGTCATTAACTGGAACTTTTATCCAGAATGTAAAATCAAAATGGCAACATCCTTATCACTAACTCCTCGTACTTCAGTACGCACAGAAACATCACCTTCCCAAAAGATCTCAGTCAGGTTTGAGAAGCTGGACTGACCACTTTCTAGAGAAACAGTGCCCTCTGGTGGAAGAGGGCAGCAGAGCAAGGCCACGGTGCTGAGATGATTTAATGCTTAGGCAAAGTGACTGTTTTCACTTGAAATAGATTTAATGAAGAATAATAAATAAAACCTAGATGCATATGTACGGATGGTTTGATGTATGTTAGGCAAAAAATTTGGCTTTTTCATGTATCCATTTGGGAGTAATTACTCTTAATCTATAAAAAGAAGTTGAGGATTAGCGAAAGAACAGAAACATTTGCTGGATTGACTGACAGACAGCAATCTGGAATGGGCAGGCATGGAGAGAAAGCTAGGTCTCCAGGCAGTGTTCTGAGAATCAGAGACTTAAGTAACTTACTGAAGGTCTCGGTGATTGTTTCCATGCATGCCTTTGATGAGTCCCCAACAATTCACCAAGGCATGGCCTATTAATTATCTCCACTTGACAAATAAGGAACGTGCAGGAAAGGGACTCTGGGTGACAGAGTCCTTGGCCCTTAAAGGACTTCTAGCTGACTGTGCTGTGTCTTTTTCACAATGTTGTGTAAGGTCTTCAGTCGTCTAGAGAGAGATGGTGCCGCTGAGGTCACTCCTATGCACCCCAAGCTCTAACACTGCAAATTACACACTTCTTGAAAACCGATGACTTTGACAGTGACCATGAAGATCTTGAGTTACATCACAAAAATGGGTCATTCTTCCTCTTTATTTTTTTGAGATCATGATTACATCTTCCCCCTTCCTTTTCCTCCCTTCAAGCCCTCCTGTACACCCCTCTCTGCTCTCCTTCAAACCCATGGCCTCCTTTTCTTTCACTAATTGTTATTATATGCATATACGTGTATACATATATACCAAAATGCAACCTGTTCAGACCATATAATGTTTGTTACTTGTATGTATGGTCTCAGGGCTGACAGTCTGATACAGGAGAGCCAATTGGTGTGTTCTTCCCTGGGGAAGAGCATCTCTCTCTGAAATGGGTCATTCTAGGGAAGCTGTGACTCCCATGGATGGGGTGAGGGCTATTGTGTAGATTCTCGAGCTCAGGATTTTAATAGGAAGTGTGGGGTGATAGATGAAAGTTCAGAAACCGCATCAGGAAGGAATTACTAGTACAGATCTGGGACCCATGACCAGGAGGGGGCAAGCTGAAGGAACAAGCATTCAGTCCTTTCCTTACTTGTTCATTTATGTTCGAAGTGTTTACTTGTATGTGGGGCTGTGTCCGGTGTGGAGAAGACCATGACACAGACAGAACAGTGACACAGACATGACATGTGATTGAAGAATGGCAGAAGTGTCTCAAAGAGAATGAACCTTGATCCTGCCGATTCAAATCACTCAGTAGCTGGAACTACAGTCTTGTACTACCAAGCCTTGCTGGAGTTTTTAAAAGTCCACCATGAAAGACTTTCATCGTCATTGTAGGTAACTGACAAACACAAAATAAGCTATAACAGTGTAGAAGGGCATCACCCAAAGTGACTACTACGGACGTTATTTCCTTCGTTTGTTTCCTCTAATTATAATTTTATTTTATTTTTAAATACATATGATCAAACCAAACCCTGGTATTTTATGATTATTCAAAACACATAGTTATGTCAAAATCTTTATCACAATTATATTTAATCACATAACTATTATTTTATCATATTATACTGAGTAAATGCATCATACTTTATCTGTTATATCTTGAGTATTTCCAATATTTTGGTATTATAAACAATACTCAAACATAAAACATTCTCTGAATATTTCAATGTAAACAAATGTTGTACACAAAGATGTTGGTTGTGGTTTCTAATTTTCTACCTAACCCCTACCCCTAACACACACATGTCCACTTGATCTTTACTGCACAATCCCATGTCTCATGATGTGGCCTGAGCCATTCCCTCTCCGGAATACTCATGAACTTCACTCATCTTTCTTAAAAGATGATCTTAAAAGCAAGCTCCATTGTTCTTTGCTTAGAAAGGCCCCCTTCTCTGTTCTCTAAGACATCTCACCAGTCTCACCATCCTTCTCTCTAATTGTTCTGTTTCACTGAGCAATGCATGCATTTGGTTAATCATCTGGAAAATTGGCCATCACACAGCTGGCTGAATGATATAATGGAGGTAGTCTAGTGTCAGAGCTAGAAATCATTATTAAAGATAGCACAGTTACTCACGCATGTGTGTACACGCATATACAACCCATCTGCACACTACCCTGTAAAGGCATTCCCTTTTCCCTTTCCTGTTATTTTTCCTGGATGAACACACTTTGTTATTGTAGGTTATAGCAAAGGAAGAACCCAGGGTCTAAGGCCCAATTCTAATTTCCATTTCTATATTCTAATAGATTTGGAGAACTATGTTAGGCACCAAATTGAGCTCTGGAACTATACAACCAACCTAACTAATGAGAGAGAGAGAGAGAGAGAGAGAGAGAGAGAGAGAGAGAGAGAGAGAGAGAGAGGTGCAAAAGGTAAACACACAGAAAAGTGAAGCAACCTGTATATGTATATGACTATATGACTATATAGGGTATTGTTTGGGGGAAATAAAAAATTAAACAAAACAAATAGTCCATATTGTAGAGACAGAAGAAACTGAAGGAAAGGGAAGGGCAGATTTAAAATATGGAGGAATATTTGAAGGTCAACAGATTATCCCTTGGTGGACCAGAGAGGAAAGTATCAAGCAGATAGCACACTAAGGGACCTCCTTCAGGCATCTGAGCCAGGTCCTGATGCCAGTGGGTGAGATGAAGATTAAAGTAAATAAGTCAAAAGATATGTAAAAAAATGTGTAAAAAGAGTTTAGGGTTATGAGCAAACTCACCTGTACCCAGCTAAAGGCAACTGAGCTAGATCACAACTTGGAATCATTTGTGCTTGTGTAAGGTCTCCCTGTGGCATGGGCGTTTGAAGCCTGGGAAACTATATCTTGCAAATTTTATATTCTCAGCATGCATTCACTTGCTAGAGCTACCATGACAAAACACCACAAGTTGGCCAATTAAACAGCAGAAATTTACTCTCCCACTGTCCTAGAGGCTGGAAGAGCTAGATCAAGGGGTTAGCAGGGTGATTTCTTCTGACACTTCTCTCCTCTTGTACAAGAACACCTGCCTTCTATGGCATAGCCCCTGTCTAGAATGACACCCTATGTTTGGACTAAAGCCCACCTGACTCATTTCATGCCACCTGTATTACCACTTTAAAGCCTTATTTCTGAATCCAGTTGCACGCTACCTGTATTGCCTATTTAAAAGCTTTATTTCAGAGTCAAGTCGCATTATGAGGTGCCAGGGATCAGAACTTCCACATAGGAATTCAGATATACATTTCAACTTCGAACAAGGAATTTCTGGATGACAGCCACACATTATTAGTTTGATAACATGTCACCTGACATAGAAGAGCCCCTCAGTAAATAACCATTGAATCAGCCAGTGAGTGTACAGATACTGTTAGGTATTCCTGTGTATCCAAACACTCCCATCCCATGGGTAGCCTTCCCTCCCCCTCAGCACTTTGGCTCAGGGCCTTGGGCTGATCCCCAAGCTTACACGACCTTTGCTGCTTAACTGATATGGGAGAATGTCTATTCAGCTGCCACAGCATGACTTAAATATCATATTGTCAGAGAAGAATGTGGCTGTGTAAAATGAGCATAATTATTTGAAGTTACCCCCACCTCAGTTCAAGCCCAGACATTCATATAAAGTGGGAAGTTGCTCTATCCGTAGACCCATGGGGCCCATACTGGATTTTATCCACTGTCAAATTCCTTCCCTCTGTAATTTATACATGGCAGCTTCCACCTTCATCTTCAAGCCTGTTTTCCAGAAGATAAACCTGTACATTTGTCACCACACAGCTAGAGGTATAAGTAAAATAAAATATATTTAAGGGAAAAAACATTATAAGTGGTTATAAAACAGCTCATGTTTATTTAAGCTTTATCACGCAATTCAGATTCTTAATACCAGACCTTATTAAAAAAAAAAAAAAATCTTAGAAGAGAGGCATGGTGGCTAATATTTGTAATCCTAGCATTCAGAATGCTGAGGCCAAGACTGCTGTGAGCTTAAGGCCAACCTGGTCTTCATAGTAAGTACTAGGCCAGTCAAAGTCATAGAGGGAGATGCCCTTTCTCCTCCAAATTCCCAAATGATGGATCTGGTAGGAGTCAGAAGACACGGGGTGTATGAGCAAAATATATGGTAATATTCTCAAGGAACTAATAAAGAACTGTGACAATGACAGTGATGATACAATAAACAGCAGACTCAGTCTTCAGACAACTTTCCTAGTGTCCTTTCAGGGTTCCTCAGTATGACCCACTGCAACACCTCCACAGACTGTACTAGCACATAACAAGATTAAAATAAACCCAGGATATAGTAAATGATTAGTAAACAGTATCTGTAATCATGCCTTGAAAGAAAACCACCTACATTTCACAGGACATATGTCCTTCCTCAATACCATACACAGAATGTCTTTACCCATTCAGCTTGTGAAATAATACTGAATTCATGAAACAGGTAGATACAATGGTCTCTGGCATTTTAAGAGTTCTACATTTTCATTCCAATCTTATTTGTGACACCCTAAGCTACTTCCATAACTTGGAATTATTACTGGGTATGTGTCATTCTGTGCCCATGCCTATGTGTGGTTTGGGAAAGACAGACGAATAGCATATACTAGGCTGTATCATGAAACGAACTAGGCAAGATACGTTTCATACTTTATTTCTCTGGACCCTTTTTAAAGCTGAGAGGATAGATCAAGTGCCCATCATAAAATGGTGGCAGGTAAAGGACTGGGGCATGGTATTTCTCACCCTTTGCATCACATTCTGTGCACATGTCATGGAACCAAGGCAAATGCACATGCTCAGTGAATGGACAGGAATGTTCTCATGGAAGAACAAGGGAGCTGCCTGACACCAGGTATTCACTGAGTCTCGGTACCAGAAGGCAAGGAGGCTGGAGCCAGTTCTCTGCTTCCTGGCTCCCTGATTTTTAACAGGGTTTTGAGCTGTTCAGTTATGTTTAAAGTTCAGTCAGTTAAGTAGAAACCAGGACAGACTATCTCTCACAGCAGTCACCTTTACCCAAGGACCTAGTTTTATTTGGTGACATTCGACCACAGCCCCAAAATATTAAGTGGAATAGTCTACAAAGTCATAAGTCTTAAGAGTATTTATAGTATTCTCATAATTGATCTATCTTATTAGTGGTAGCACTAATCTCTCTGTATACCTAATTTATAAGCACATACGTTATACAGAGGAACATATGTTTAGGAAGGAACATAGCATATACAGGGTTCAGTACTGCCTGTGGTAATCAGTATCCAGAAGGGTTCTGGGAACATGTATCATGCTTGCTTTGAAAGTGAGATAAAATAGCACATGTGGATTATCTTGTATACAGTAAGTGAGTAAAAGGTGACACTCCTGAATAAGTAACTCTCAGAGCCCCCTGGAGAGCAGTGTTGAGGAAACGAAGAAGTTGTCCCTCCAGATGCTAATCTGAGCCTCCGGATCCCCTGGAACCCTGAATCTGTTGCTGGTGAGTAGCGAGACCCTCTTCCAGCTTTAACAGCCTCTCAGCTGATGAAGAGATGATCATTTCCTTCCAGAGTTGTTTTGTTCTCTTCCCAAGACTTCAGAGCAACTGCTGGCTCAATAGGAAGCTCTCTGAAGCTGAGTCAACCGTCACTCATCCTGGGAGGTGACTCACACACCAGTGTGTGGTCCACAAACGCTATGGGGGCGGTACCTCTCCAGAGACTGCCGATGGCCCCCGCTGAGTTGTTTGTGATCACAAACTCCTCACCAGCAGACAGGAGAACAGATGCTCTAATTAAGTTCCCATATCATCCTGTCCCGTCTGTACTCCTACAGGAGCAGGGAGGCATCCACAGGCTTTTTGGAAAGATGAACTTGGGAGTGAGGGGGGCCATTTCTCCCATTCTCTGGCCTTCTTCTGCAGTCAGAATGAGATGTAGGAGACCTGAAAACTTGTATTAATCATGTTGCAGTAAAGAGAGAGAATGTGATCAGATGATAGGGAATTTTGGAAGCTAGGGCAATGTCAGGGAGGCGTTCTTATATTGCCTCAAGTTTTACATAACAATAACATTTTATGAAGGTTTAAAAATGATTAACTTATTCTTTTTCTGCCTCTTCCAACACACGAATACTTTGTGGGTACTAGACCTTATTCCTCACCTTTACCAGGTTTGCCCTGTGAAGTCTGCCACAAGCCCTGTGGTAAAAGACTTGAGCTGGAATCTGAGCCTTGATTTTCTTTGAAAAAAACCACAGGGATGCTCTAACCCTGGCCAATGTACTCACATCAGGGTCTCAGGAGGTGGTCTGTAGTTCTCAGAACCTTTTTATTAGTTACCTGCAGAAAGTGATCCTTTCAGAACTTCCATAACAAACACCTTTTGCCAGACAATGTTATTGTATTTTTATAAGAGTATTAATTAGTAGTAGGAGTAGTAGGATTTCTAAGATTTAACTAAAGCGTCAACACAGTCTGAGACCCATTAATGCTATCATCCCATTTAGATATGTTCCAGCCTGTAACTTTTAAAGCACATGATGTTTTATGTACCTTCCATTGGTTTATCTTTTATGGTCATATTTCGGTCTCATTTGGGTCACACGATCTTCATTTCAGGGTTCTTAAAGAAGGTATTAAATGTTTGTTTGTTTGTTTGTTTGTTTGTTTTAAAGTGGGTGCTATAGTCAAGATACATAAATATACAGTTTTGTTAATTTACATATTTTATTTGTCATTCTTATCTATTTTTTTTTCAGTGCTGGGCACAGGACCCTAGAGCCTGTGCACGCTAGCCAAGCACTCTACAAAATGCTGTGAGGAGACAGACTCTAGGATTTAGCGGACATACGATGAGGTTCAATAAAAAACACAGTAGCACAGTCCTGTGAAATCCCATCCTTGCACTGTGTGGCAGTTACCTTGCTCTGCTCTGGTTCTGCAGAGGGAAAGCTCCCTGGATGAACCTTTGGTTGAAAGCAGCTTCTCCCATCTAGTGAGGTGTTGTGGTTTGAATGTGAAGTGTCCCCCATAGTCCTGAGCTGGTGCCACAGGACCTTGAGAGGTGAGTCTCTGGAGGCAGTCCTTGAGGCTTTATGGCATGGCTGGCTCTACCTTCTGTTCTCTCTCTGCTTCCTGAGTGTGTGTGCAGCCTCCCATTCCTGCCTTCTGCTATGTCCTCTCCATCATCATAGACTGCATCTCTGTGGAACCGGAAGCCAAAGTTAAGTCCCTTTTCTGTTAAATTGCTTTAGCTAGATCATCTCATCAAATCAATAAAGAATGGACCAGGTCACAGGCAGCTTGCTAAATATTGGTTCAGAACATATATTAGACTAGTAAAGTTGTTGTAAAAACCATTTTCCAAGTTTACTAGTTCATAGGCATTTAAAGATCCTAATTTTATATTCTGTAAGAAAAGATTATGTAATTTTATGTATAGTGAGTAGTTGTGTAGTTCATCAAAAGAAAAGACTTTAGAATTGGAAGTAAATGGGCTTGAATTTTTTTAATCTATTATCTAGCAAGTCAAGACTTGAGGGGGCAAAAATTCTTCCCCTAAGATGGGAATAATAATACCTCTCTTGAGTCCTTGTGAAAACCATAAATATTCAAAATGTTCAAGTAAGATTATACTTCAAAAGACAGTTAGTTGCTCTTTTCTGTTCTTATGTTTCCATGGTGAAAATTCTGTTAAGGAAATTAAAAATGTTACTTTTTTTTTTTTACTTCCTCTCATGGAAAGATGGAATCTAGTTCTCCTCCTTCATCCTAACCTAGTTACTTTCTTGACTAAACAAATGGAACACAAGTCATGTTTTGGGAATGGCAGAGCTAAGTCATAAGAAATACTACTGCTTTCATCCTGGTCTCTAGGAAAATCAGCTGCAGGGAAAGGCAGCCACTCTGTAAAGGACTGATTACTCTTAGTACTTTATATGTGAAAATAGAGATACCAGTGGGAGGAGGGATGCCATCTATGCAGAGCAGTCATCCCAGACTCCTCCACTGGGTGCTAAGCATGAGTGAGACATCTTCAGAAGATGCCAGAGCCAAATGCCGTCTCTACAACTTCCATGGGGAAGGCCCTGAGAGCTGCCCAGCTAAACAGCAGTGTGAAAAGGGTATATATTTAAATTAAATATTTTATATTTATATTTTATATTTAGCTTAACCAAAATTTTAGTCTAATGATTAAATTATATTTGTTTGCTTAGTATTTTTTAAATTAACATTTTCCAGTTTGTTTTATTTTGGTTATTGTATACCTTCTAATCAGTTTTTGCTACATAGGCCATACAGGGGTAATAGAAAGCCTGTTAGGTGAAAAATAATGCATTTTCTTCCCTTTATGATGATTTTAATTAACTCAAATTTCTTAAAATATAATGGTTAAAATATATAACATATCAAGGTGCATATAACTTATTTCAATGGTGCCACTTCTGGAAACATGTTCCCAGTTGGTGTAAGAAAGCAGGCTAGCACCATTCAAGCCAGGAAGCAGTGCTCCTCTGAGGCCTCTGCTTCAGTTCCCTCCCCTGAGTTCCTGCCATGAGATCCTGTCTTGGCTTCCCTCAAGGTACTATGGGATATGTAAGCTTAATAGACGTGTTCCTCCCTAAGTTGCTCTTGATCATATTCTTTATTACAGCAATAAAAACAAAAGTAAAATCCAGTTCAAGTCTTCCCATGATAGTACCTTCTGGAATCTCTCCAATGGCCGATTCCTTGAATACTCTTTTAGGATTAAGCATGCTCTCTACACCATGATCCCAGTAAGGCGCAGCTCTTAAGTGGGCTAAGAGTTACAACCAAATTATTTACAGAGAGAAACAGACTGAACCCGGTAGTGTGTCCTTACTGGTCCTTCATAGAAAAGGGATCTTAATGAGCTGCAACAAACTGCCTTCCAGCGTAAGGACAGGTATCTGACTGTGGTGGGGAAATGTCTCCGATACTCAGTCAAAATCACACTGCTCCAGGCCAGACTGCTCTAACTGTGGGCTTCTTCAGTCATCTCCTGCTCCACTCTCCCAGGCTCTGGCAAGCAGCACCTGTATCCCCCACATTACTTGAGCCAAAATCTAGGATTTATTCTTGTTGTCTCCCTCTTCCTCAAATCCACAACCAATCAATAAGCAAATCTTGTTGATTATATACCTCCAATGTACATACATCTCTATTTCATGTGTTTCTCTCCATTACAGATATCCATATCTGAACACTATAACTTCTTCTCTGGCCCCGGTTCACAATAGTTAGTTACAGGCAGACAAACACACACACACACACACACACACATACACACAACCCCATACCAAACACAATCACACACACACACACAACCCTATACCAAACACAATCACACACACACACAACCCCATACCAAACACAATCACACACACACACACACACACTCACACACACAACCCCATACCAAACATACCATATACCCCACACCAAACACAACCACACACACACAACCCCACACCCAACACAACACACACACACACACACACACACACACACACAGACCCCACTCATCTAACCACACCACAGTGATTTGGAAAAAGTCATGTCACTTTCCAGCTTACCCTTAGAATTTCCCATGCTGGCAGAACTTCATTAGAAATCCAGCTGCCACTGTGACTGGTCCTAAACCTACCTCTTGGCTTCCAATCACATCCATCTTCCATTTGGCCTGAGTGGCCACCTTTCAATTCCTGCCTGCCTGAGGGCTTCCAGTTTTCATCCTGGAATGGCCTCCACCCTACCTGTCCCCACCATCTTCCTTTGTCCAGTTCCAATCCTTCCCAGAAGGGTCAGCTTTAGCATCTCACGCCTAAGAAGTCCTTTGTGTCTTCCCTGTGATATTAGTTCCCCATGGAAGCCAGGGCTCCTTTGTTTCAGACATTGGAAACTCATGAAACTTGAAAGTGTAAAGTTGATCTTGCCCCAAGCATGACTCCAACCCTCAGATATCACCAGAGACAGCTTAGCTTCATCTCTTCACTTAGTTTTGTTTTATTTTGTTTAGTTTGTTTCCTTGCTTCTTTTGTAGTTGACAATGCTGTTTTCTGAGCAGAATTCTGCTATGTAAATGAGGCTGAACTCAAACTTTAATCCTGCCTCTGCCTCCTAAGCAATGGGATTACAAGCACAAGAGACCACATCTAGCTCACTATCATGTAGTCAACAAATACACTATACTACTAAACCTACTATAAGGCAAACACTATCCTAGCTGCTGGGTAATGTATCAGTAAGGAAAAAGATATGTCTTGCCTTCAAGAACTGTCATCTGCCAGAAGGAAACATGCATGAACAGTCACACAAGCAAATAATAAATACAGCAAATACATCAACTAATTAATACCTGTGGGCTATACAGCCAAAATTCATTCAACTACAAATTAATTTGTAGTGAAAAGGTTGTACTCATGTTGAGTAACTGTAAAACTTTTCCCGATCATTCTCCTCTAAATAATGCTGTATAACAATTATTTACATAGAATGTATACTAAGATTGTGAGTAATATAGTTATGATTTAATGTGCACAGAAAAGTAGATGTAGGTTATATGTAAATACTGTACCGTTTGGTATACAGCATTTTAATAGCCATAGATTTGGGGGCTATTGGAATGGGGTCCTGGAACTTGTCTCCCCTTGAAAATTGAGGGATAGATTATTTTAGAAAATGCATCTGATAGCAATCAGAACTAGAGAAAGATACGGCTGACTGGAGACCAGAGGGTGCAGTTTAAACCAGGGCAGTCATTGAAGATATCCATGAGAAGGTGGCTTTTGACCAAGCTTTGAGAAGGAAGTAAGCCCAGTAACCATATGAAAGAGAGTCTTTCATTTGGGTAGAAATGACCAAAAGAAGGGTTATGCATGAGTGCCTGGCACCCTGAGCAGGAGAGAAGAAAGGGAGGGACCATAGGCAGCACACAACTCATCCCAGACTGAAGGTCTGAAGACAGGACTTAAAACCTCTTGGAACTTATAGTCTCAGAGAAACTGTAATACTTGAAAATATTCATCAATATAAAAATAATTAAATATAAAAATGATAAATACAAAAAATTTATTGTTAGCAAATATTTGAGAAATAAGCATTCAGATATAATTTTTACTCTATATTGTCTCACATTTGTGTGACATTTAACATGGTCGTTAGCTTGAAGGTACAAAGGAAACTGGCTCTTCTAGAAAGACCAAGGGGAGGGGGAGAAAAGGGATTCCTGGAGCATGGAGAAAAAAATGTATTCAAAGTACAATCTACTCTTGTACAAAAACTTTCCAGAACATGTTTTAAGAAAGCCTGTCTTAAATTCTAAGAGTCCTGTACATACTACATTCAGTCAGAGCTTTCAAAGAGGGTGAATAGGCATAAGAGGAGAAATCTGATAAAATTGCTGCGCCAGCCACACGTGGTATACTCACGTACGTGCTGCACTGGCCATACACGTAATGCACTGACATACATGCTATATCAGCCATACATGTGATGCATTGATATATGTGCTACACCAGCCATATATGTGTATAAAATAAAATAAATATTTTAAAAGGAAGATGAGGACACACACATACCCCTTTCTCTCTCTTGTGTACATATGTGAGTCTCACATAATTACTTAACAATTAAAAACGCCAAAGGTTCGAAAAAGTTAAGTGACTTGATCCAGGTCACACACATAGTCCATAGGTAATGGAGTCAAGAAGTTCTGTCCTCAGAGTTGGCACGTTCCTTTAGATTTTTACCCAGAGCGAGGAAAGGTGGAGGGAACTGGAGGAGAGAGCATTAAAAAGAAGAGAGAAGAAAAAGAACAGAAGCTGTGATCCTGACAGGCTTCCAGGATTTTCTTTGTCTTGCCTTCTTTTCTGGGCACACAGATGGGGCACAGAAAACACAGTACAGACCTCAGAGGCTGGAGAGGCAAGAGGAACCAGAGATGGACTTTGAGCCACTGGCCACTTGATCTCCAGAACTGATGTAAGTCCCTGTCTGACTGGCAGGCTTCTGGCATTGCCAGCTGTTTGTAGAGGAGCAGAAATGTGTGCTTCTTTCAAATAATTCTGATGATGTCTTAAACCTTCTTGCTTGCATACCTTGGAGGGGGTTATTAGACCCAGTTTGGGGGGTTGTTTTTGTTTACTCTCCAGCTTTAGAACGTTTCTGTTCAACTCATTTTATGGGGAGGATGGGGGCCAAGCTGGATGAGCTCAGATATAAAGGCTACCTGTGCCGGGCACCAAATCCTGGCAGAGCTTTTTCCACTTGCATCACCTTCAATTTCTTCTGTAGCATTTCATCCCTCCGAAAAGCCTCCTGGCATTTTGAGTGGTGAAACTGAGGCCCAGTAAGCACAAAAACACTGGTCCCCTTATGTGTGGTTTCAGTTGCCAGCAGTCAACTGACTTTCTGATATACAAAATTCAAAACTGGACAATTCATGTCGTAAGTTGCATGTGACTGAGGATGACAGAATCCTGTCCCATTCTGCCCAACCACGAGTCACTCCTTCATCTAGCATTTCCAAGCTGTGTGTGTGCCTGCCCATGGGCCACTCAGTAACACAGCATTTCTGCACTGTCTATATAGACTTCCTGCCAGGGCTCATCACACATCAACTGTGGTGATAAAATTCATCTTACTTAGTAATCCCAAAGTGCAAATGTAGCTATGTCAGGAAGTTCCACTATGTCAGAGAAGCCATAAGGCTATAAGGAGAAGCTTGTTTGGAAGGAAAGGTAAAACTTTATTTTAAACACACACACACACACACACACACACACACACACTATTCCATGGTTCTAGACATCTACTGGGGGACTTAGAACATACCACCCTTATGAAAGAAACACTATTATGCTTCCTACGACACCCTAGCACCAAATTCAAAGCCAGAAATCCAGATACCCCCCTCCATTCTACCACCATCCACTCTTCACTCCAGTAAACATCACCTTTCCCATACTGAGGATTTAAATGCTGAGACTTGAACAAACCAAAAACGGAACATTCAAAAGAGAAAGTGAAGCTGGGTTAGTGGAATGCTTTATAATCCCAGCTGGCAGGAAACTGAGACAGAGGATTGTGAGTTCAAAGTCTACCCTAACTACAAAGAAAGACTGCTTTCCCTCTCAGAAAAAAAAAAAAAAAAAATTAAATCCCTGTGGCGAAGTAAGGGTGTGGGGGTGTCTACAGCGTCCCCTAGGAGGCACCTTCCCAGGGTCCTGGCAGTCTTGGCCCCAGGCCCAGATGGGAAGATGAAGAGGACTGAGGGAGGAGGGGGCACCGGGGACTGTTCTGGGCTAATAAAGTCTAAATACTGCACCCCAGGCATCAGAGCCGTCCAAGTCTCTGGCTTCTTTTATTCTGGATCCAGATGAAGGCTGAAAAATTGTAGTGGTCATAGTGTATTTTCAGGGGCTTAGTGGGATCAGTAAGAAGAATGATGTGGAATCTTCCTAATGCAGTTTCTGAGCCATGGAGCTTAGAAGCCAAAAATCTTATCAAATGTCATCTGGTCTACTTAACAAAGGAAAATCACAAGTTCAAGGTGTCAGTAACTGAGATGGAAATGAGCTTCAGTGAGCATGAAATTAGATCAAACAAAGGCATGGAAAACTTTGAACAATGCTTCCCCAGACTAAGTGGAAACCACAGAGATATATATGAACAATTCCTGGATGTCTAACGTTTTCTCCTTTTCAAAGTCTTTCAAAGGGCTGGAAAAGTTAGCTAACTCTTTAAGGCACAGATCCACAAACAAATAATCAACACAACATCTGTGTTTTTAAAATTATTTTTACTGACCCACCTACCTAAACAGTGACTTATAAAGAGGTCTCTTGCGATTTCTTATAAACGTGATTGAAAACAAACCATGATGTGAAGACAACCACACATGAACATGTTGAAGAAAACCTTCTGCTCTCTAAGACCTCAGACTGGTGATGATGCGAGGTTTTTGTTGATGCTAAATATTTTTAGTCCATTTCATAACTCTAGAGCTAGAAGATGACATTTTCACCCTGAAAAAATGTGTCTGAGACAGGATAAGGAACTCTGTCAAAACATGTACAAAATGGAGACATGTTCCATTTAACTCAACAAATATTGGACTATTTCTGCCCTAGTTACTGTTCTATTGTTGTGATGAGACCCGATGACCAAGGCAACTTATAAAAGAAGGCATTTAATTGGGGCTAGTTTACAGTTTCAGAGGGCTAGTCTACCGTCATGGCAGGGAGCATGGTGGCACATTGGCAGGCATGGCACTGGAAAAGTAACTGAGATCTCTACATCTTGACCCTCAAGCAGCAGACAGAAAAAAGAAACACTGGGCCTCACACAGGCTTTTGAAACCTTACAGCTCAACAGGAGTGACGAGGCCACATCTTCTAATTGCTCTAATCTTCTCAAATAGTTTATCAACTGGGGACAAAAATGCAAATATATGAGCCTAAAGGGGACAGTCACATTCAAATCATTACACCATATGACTTGCTTTATACTAAAAGTTGTACAAAGTATTAGAAAGAGTTACAGTTGCATGATGTAACCCTGACTCCAATAGTTCAAGCAGATGAGAGAATGAAATTAAAGGCTTTAATTTAAGCTACTTTGTTTCTCAGGTCTCTGAAGTCCTACTGGTCTAACAATTGACACTGTGTCAAAATGTAGTGGCAGAGTTTATTCTTTTCAGTTTCCGTAGCACACAGAAAGGAAGAGTAACTTACTGCTACAATAAAGTCTATATCTGATGACATACAGTAGCTGTTAATAAGATATAACCTTGCTAAGATAAACAGGCTTGAATTAGCCTTAAATCCAAAAGTTCTGCACCTTCCTTCCCTGAAGTATTTTTGAATTTAAGTCTTAGTTGATAAATGATACAGTAAAGTAAAAAGTGGGTACCTAAGGAACTCACACACTCTTTGTTCATGATAATGAAATACTGAAAATGTACTGCTATTTTAAAAGTTTTCTTGCAAATAATAGATACTATTTGATTCATTTTCTTTACTTGAAAATTTTCAGGCACAGGAGATAGGTGCAAATAATTTTACTCACATGGAGATAATATATACATACAAAGAACAATTTCATTTTCCAAAATTTGATTTTTTTTTTGCCTAAATATTTCATTTTGCCTCAACTACACAGCTCATATTTCTTGTACAGTTCTTAGACCATTGGTTCTCAAAGATGAAGACTAAACACCCAACAAATGGAACTTCAGATATCATTTTCCAATATTCTGAACTTCCTATATCTGCCAGGTAGTTCTCCATTGAGAAACTTTCCGACAGTTTCCTCCTTCACAAGCCCTGCATATCCCACAGCCTCCTCCTGATTCCTGGAAACCTCTAACTACATCTTGGACTCCTCATACCTCATTGTGGCTCACTCTTTGCCCTTTGCCTGGAATACCCTGTCAGTATCTCCCGCCTGGAAATTCCGTGTGCACTATCCAAACCCCAGGTCTAACCATGGTGTTAACTTGGGCTTCTCCAGGAAAATAAAGCCAAGGCAGAACTTTAAGACAGCCATGTGTTTAAGAAATGATCTCAAACATCAGGAGAACAGGCTGACAGGAATGAAAGAGTGAGAGAAGTTAGTATTAGAGCAAGTTATTATATCAGTTCCATCTGTGGGCACCTGGGGCCCTTTCCTGCATGCTCCATTTGGCCTTCAGAATGTTATCTTTTGGGTGACAATTCATTCTTCTGCTTCTACCTCCTCATTGGTCCCTGGTTGCCTCTTGGGATATTAATGCTCTTGCTCTTTCTGGCTACATACACATTAGAGAAACCCTGATAGAGAAAGTGAGAGATGCTCAGAGCTGCCGGGTTGTACTGGAGTAAAACTGGTCATGATGGCAATAGAGTAAAGGGTAGATAAACAGATGAAAGGGAAAAGAGGTTTCTAACATCCCAGACTTAACTTACCTCATCAGTTGTCCTCCATGGACCAGCCACAGGCTTCTATTTCAGAGTTCCTGTCCTGTTGCGTTGTAGTCAGTGATTTATTGACTATGGACTTAGTGGTGGAAACAAATTCTTGTTCACCTTGGTAGATACCATACCCAAGACACTCACCACCTCTAGGACCTCTCAATGGGATAAAAAAAAAAAAATGTACATTTAAATTAATAGATCACATTATGGCCAGACACTCTATCTTAATCAATTGACTATACAAGGAAGCCTTTTGATTTAAATTAAAAAAAAAAAAAAACAGGTCAAAAATAAGGAATGAAAACAAAGTTGATGTAGACAAAGACCCCCAGTTATAGGGAAAATGAATTATTTTAACAATACTGCTGACTATATATGATGGGTATTTTTCCCCCAAAGATATTTGACAAAGAAGAAATATTATGGCAGGTGCTCTGTCTTAAGAAGTTGATTGACTGTTTGAGGAAGCTTTTTGATAAACAAGAAAGCAGGCAAAAAATGGGGGCTAAGAAAACAGTTGATGTAAACAAAAATCCACACTTATAAGGAAAGGAGTTATTTTAACAATACTATCCGGTACGTATGGTTTTTTTTTTTTTTTTTCCAAAGAAACTTGACAAAGAAGACATATACACATAATATTGTAGCCGCCTGCGGCCACAAGTCAACTGGGTTCACCTGAAAGGGGGGCTGGGAATTGAAGGGGGAAGGAGGGCGAAAAGAGATGAGGCCAAGACAAAGTTCTCTGATCAAGGCCCCAAGCTTTAATGTTTAGCTCTCAATTTAAAGGGGAAGACCCAACCCACAACCCCTCCTGGTTTCAGATGGGTGGGATAATCCATAGTTCGTTCCAGGTCACGGCCGGAGATGTCTCAAGGCAAGCCCAGGGGCAGTTCTGCTTCTGTGTTCTGGGCAGCCAAGGTGGATAACTCCACCTAGATCCTGTCACTTGACCTTGTTGTGGTAAACAAGGTCTCTTCAGGCTTGCTCATGGTGGGGGGGAGAGTACATAATATTATGGACTACTCGATAGAAAATCCTAAATGAACATGAGTGAACTCATGCAGCTTCAGTCTATCCCCCATCTCATTAGATCCCTGTCATAAACCGATTTATTCAAAATAAAAGCTAGTGTGCATACACTAACAGCAAGCTCTATGAGCCCTGCCTCAGTACCTACCCAGTTTTGCCCCCTGCTACCATCCCCTTGCTCACTTCCATCCCCCTGGCTTTCCCAGGCACACCTCAGCCTGAAGCATTTGCAGTAGCGATTCTATCCACCTGACATTCACTGTGGACAGTTAGGACTCCCTAGGAATCTTATTTAGAGCCACTAGTTCCCTAGCCCTCTGAAGTCCTGGTCTCCTTCTACACAATGTCTTCCCCACAAATGCATAATTAGCTTACTATGTCTGTTGCTTATTTCTCATCCGCTTCTAGGAAGTGAGTTTTATCCATATAGTAAACAGTCTTTCTTTTTTTATTGGATATTTTATTTATTAACATTTCAGATGTTATCCCTTTTCCCCATCCCCCCAGAAACCTCCTATCCCATCCCCCCTCCTCCTTCTTTGAGGGTATGCCCCCATCCACCCACTCACTCCCACCTCCCCACCCTCGAATTCTTCCACACTGGGATATCCAGCCTTTACTCCCCTCCTCTCCCACCTATGCACAACAAGGTCAATATATATATATATATATATATATATATATATATATATATATATATATGTATATATATGTATTCTGAATATATAATTGATTATCTGAAGGCTTGACATTAACAATGTACTTCATAATGCAGAGGAAATGGGATGCATTGGTTTCCCAGACAATGATGGTTACCCACTATGGACCAGAAATGGAGAATCTAATGATTATGCTTGTCCTGAAGGCATTTCCAGGCATATGGGCACAGATGATCACAAGGTGCAGTGGGAAGTACTCTATAACACAGGCACACAGTGTGTCGAGCTCTAATAGAGGGAGGAAAGAGAGGAACCAAAGGGAACATTAGCTGATTTTTCACGTACAAAGGATGTTTCGTATACAACAAAGGGAAGGACACTAAACTAGGTTTTGTGCACGTGTGTCTATCAAGTGTGAAACACAGAAATGGGAGGCAGCACAAGCTCACATTGACACTAAGAGTCCTTTAACACAATACTGAGAAAATTCTTGTCATAAACGTAGTTGTTTGCTTTTTGCCTCCCTTTATTGTTTTTATTTTCTCTCCTATTAAACATAGGTATCTTTTGATCACATGATGCCCTGATTACAGCTTCCCGTCCCTCTCCTCCTCCCAGCTCCTCACTGACCTTTCCTCACATCTGGATCCACCAACTTTCTATTTCTTATTAGAAAATAAATGGGCTTCTGAGGGATAATAATAAAATAATGTAAAAACAATAAGATAAAACAAGAACTAACACATTGGAATTGGGCAAACAAAAGGAAAAGAGCCCGTGAAGAGACAAGAAGCAGAGACCCGGCCGGGCGGTGGTGGCGCATGCCTTTAATCCCAGCACTTGGGAGGCAGAGGCAGGCGGATTTCTGAGTTCGAGGCCAGCCTGGTCTACAGAGTGAGTTCCAGGACAGCCAGGGCTACACAGAGAAACCCTGTATAAAAAAAAAAAAAAAAAAAAAAAAAAAAAGAAGAAGAAGAAGAAGCAGAGACCCACTCATTCACATACTCAGGAATCCCATAAAACCACTGTACTAGAAGTCATAATATATGCACAAAGGACACGCAGGGTAAAATGAGAGAAGAAATAATATATAGCAATAAAATAAACAATAATAAGATTAAAGAATGTTTTAAAGAAAAGGAAGAGCTCTGACATAACATTATGAGACAAGGACCCTCCAAAGATGATGCCTATCTACTGCTGGGCATGCAGCCTACCTTAAGGACACTTAGTTTTCCCATTAAGACTCTCTTGGAGGAAACTAAGTTTACAAGTGGTTATCAATTGGAAATAGCTTCTGGGCTAGGGATGGAAATGTGTATCTTTTCAGCTCTGGAATGCCATTTTAATTTTCACTGTTTAAAATTCTTGAAAAATATAAATAACAAAGTTTATTATCTAAACAAGTTCTAAGCACATGTTGTATATATTCAGTGCATTCCTGACACACAACCGTTATAGTCATCCTTCTGCAGAATTCTTTTCATCTTTCAAAATGGAAGGTTTGTATCCACAAAACACCAGCTGCACATTTCTCTTGCCCCAATCTCTCGAAATCACAATCCTATTTTCTTCCTATGGGAATCTGAGAGCACTAGAAACCCACACAGGTATCACAGTATCTGTGTTTTGTATCTGGCTCATCTCACATTACATAATTAAGTTATCCTACTTAGCACAATGAGATAAGCCAGTTACAAAACAACACTGGGGCTGGAGACATGACTCAACAGTTAAGAGCACCAGCTGTTCTTCCAGAGGTCCTAAGTTCAATTCTCAGCAACCACATGGTGGCTCACAACCATCTATAATGAGATCTGATGCCCTCTTCTGGTGTGACTGAAACTGCAACAATGTACTCATACATAAGATAGTTTTTGTTTTGTTTTTTTTTTACAAAACAAACATAAACAACAATACTGTGAGGTTTTTTTCTCCTTAACACTGAGTAATATTCTATTGTCTATTGTATAACACTGAGTAATATTTTATTCTACATTTTTTTCTATTTACTCACTAATGGACATTTGAATTACTTCTATCTCTTGAATATTATGAATAATACTTCTAGAACATTGGTATAAAAAATGTCTGAAATTTCTTCTGCTTTCAAGTTTTTGAATATACATATTCAGAAGCCCAATTGTTATATTACACATTAATTTTATTTCTAATTTTCTTGTCAGTCAGTCATGCTATTTTTCACAATGGTGCCACCATTTCCAGTTTTCAGCAACAAATCACAAGTGGTCCAGTGTCTCCATGTGCTGTGCAACACCTTTTGTTGTATGTTTGTCTCTAGTGGCCATCTTAAAGTATCAATTTTTCATTTTTTTTGTTCCTTATAAAATAAATTTTAGGGGGATTAGAGAGACAGTTTAGTGTGTATCGCATGTACCCATGACTGCTTCCTATCCTCGTGAGCACAGCTTAATCCACAGGACTCACATGGTAGAAGGAAAGAACCAACTTTCCCAAGTTGTCCTCTGGCCACTACACACAAGCACATACATGTCTGTCTGTCTGTCTGTCTGTCTGTCCGTCTCTCTCTCTCTCTCTCTCTCTCTCTCTCTCTCTCTCTCTCTCTCTCTCTCTCTCTCACAGATTAATAAAAATGAATACAGTTTTTAGTTTTATTTTTTAAAAAAATCCTGGTCTTAGTCTTAGTTTTACCTGTTGATTAATTCAACAATACTCATAACACACCCACTGTATACTAGGCAATTTGCTAGATGATGTAGATTCAAAGCAGACAAGGTTACCTCCCAACTTTGTGATGCTTACAGTAGTGGGACAGACGGGTGTGTCAACCAAGAAAACAGTGACACCTTACACACAGCATCAGAAACAAACAAACAAAAAAAGGACCAATCATCAGTGAACACAAGTATTTGTTTGATTCAATCATTTATAGAATTTTGAAATTGGTTTTCACAAGTTAATTTTGATTCCTGACTTCTTTTAGAGAAAAATTGGAAAATGTAGTAGCACCTCTGAGCCAGAACTTCAGAATGGCTAAAGTAGTTCAGAACCGATTCATAGCCTGATGCCATTTTAAAGGCAGGAAGGAAACCCAAATCCCTAGAGAATACACACAAGCTGGGAAAATGGTCCTGAGTACGGAGTCCAGGCAGAAGAACACTTTGATTATGGTTCATACATAACTAACTAGCAACTAGACACAAACCCGAGTAAACCCAATACTCTTTGTTGTTTCACTGGTAACATTATTCACTAAGTGTCTAGGAGGTGAATATATTATCAACTAATGTTAGTTCTGGAAGACACTCTCTTTTTTAACTATGTAATCATTCTCATTTTAGACATGAAGAAACTGAAACCTAGAGGTTGAGTAGCTTTACTGATGTAACACAAATTCAGTCTTTAGTGTTGACAAAGGAACAGAAGGGAATTGTGTACAGTACAGCACAGAGGGCATTTGAATTTGCCTGTCCACCATCTTTGTCCTTGTCTCTAAAAATACGCCTTACTTTGGTTTGAGGATCACCATTCCTCTTTACGGCCTGTGATCCTAATGGAACTGAATCCTCTTGGCTTCAAGATTGGCACGTGACCTAAGCCTGTCTATGCCCATTCACCTGGAGCTATACCTGTCACGGGTGGTTGCTGGGAAGGAAAGGTTTAAGTCAGAATGATGCTATTGGTACTCAAGACTTCATGATATAATGAAAAGATAATAGGTTACCTTTCTTGGTTAAATTGCTTACCTGTCCTGAGCCTCAGTTAACACATCTGCAAAGAGAAACAATTCCTACCTCAGAAAACTGTTGTCTGCCTATAAAGAAATAATGAACGTAAAATGCCTGGTACACATTAGGAGCTTATGACTGCTGGCTCCTTTAATTCTCCTTCAACTAATGTCTCATGGATGTATCATTGCCATAATTAAAATGTAAAGGAGGACACTGACAAACATTCCTCACAACATATTGGAAACAGCATTTTCAGTAGCTACCTTATGTGATTTCAGGGAATTGGAGAGGGAAAAGGGAAAGAAGATGCAGCTTCATTTCCTGGAAAAAAGGCGTATCTAAGGCTTGCCAAGTGTAGTCCACAAGTCTGTGTCTGCATTCATCTGCTTTGTCACCTCTGGACAGATAAAGCTAAAGCCGGCTTCCACTCTACTCATTAGCTATTGTGTTTTGAAGATGGGAATTCTTTTAAGTCTCTGGCAGTCATTTAGCTGGCAGTTCCATTCATATGGAAATAATGGTAAGAGAGCATTTGCATGACACTTTGTGCTCTTAAAGCACTTTAGAATCCAAACTAATTAGCATAAGCACTAACATGCCAGGATTCATGGATTAAAATTGCAGTTTTCCAGTTATATTTTGTTTTCCAGTAGAAACACGGTGATCCGTTTTCATTCATTAGAAGTAAAGAGAAACAACACAGGGATAAGCTGTCTGTCTAGTGGGGTCAAAAGTACTATAGGCAAAAAATGAGATAGGAGCTGTACTGACTAAACATTTCTCTAGCAACATCTACGAAGGTTTGTAGGACAGTGCCTCCTGTGAAGGTTTTCAAATCAACAGTGCAAACAGGACACTGGTGCTTACATAAAAAGATGTAAAAACTCCATTCCATTCCACAGAATATACTCTTTGTTCATTTCTGAATTTAAGTACCTCAAACTAGAAAGTCGCCCACTTGTTATTTAATTTTAAACCAAATGGCAAACTACCAAATCACATACTATTGCAAAACATCTCCTCTTTCCACTGAAATATGAACAAACACCAGAGCAAGAGACTTGGAAAGACTTGAGTGACACTGGAGTGTCAGCTCTGGAGCTTGTAAGCCATGCCACAGTAATCTTCCAGATCTTTGTTTCCTCCTCCTTACATGGGGGCAGAGTACTAGTCAGGATTCTTTAAATGACTAGACCTGATAGAATGAGTGCAGGCAAGAGTGTGTACATACCTTCAGGCTGTGGTTTGGGTAGTCCAACCATGGGTGTCTCCTGATGGAAAGACCTAAAATCCGGTAGTTGCTTAGTCCATGAGACTGGATGTCTCAGCAGTCCCAATCTGGTGCTAGAGTCCCAGGGGATTCCTAGGCAGCTAGTGGTCTTCAGTCTATGTTGTGTAAGACACACACACACACACCCCCCCCACGAAGGGAGGACCTCCCTCAAGCCTCAGGAATTCTCGGCCACCCAAAAACTCACAAGACACCATTCTTGACGCAACAGCAAGAGGTATATTTCAGAATCAGTCGACTGAGGCTGAGACTCGTGACCCACATAGGGGCAGAAGAGTGTCGACCCAGTTGGCTGGGAGTGGAGGGCTTATAAAGGGCAGAACCACAAACCAAGGGGGGGTGAGGAGGTTAACAAGGAAACATAACATAAAAACAGTAGAAAATCTTAAAAGGTCCCAACCCAAATTTAGTCAGGGTCATGCGGAAAACATCTTATACACTTATCTTTTGTAAGGATGTAACCTTGCCCAACCATTCATCTTGTGGTCAGCCAGTTCCTGGGACCACCCAGATGACTTGCATCTTTCTTTGTAGTAAGGAATGTGTCTTCCTGCTTTGGGCAATCCCCACCCACAGGTGGGTTCTCTTCCCTTAGGCTTGAGGAATGTTAATCCAGCAAGTGTCCTCTGACTCAGGGATAATGTACTCCTCCCGGAATATATCCTGGGGCAGTGAAGGCCTGAAATCTTACATTCAGTTCTGCTTCCTTGGGACTAGTGAACCTGCATTCTTTTGCTCAAGTCTAGGGGGTCATAAAAACTTTCTATATTTTTCATAAGTTTTTAATATCTTTCAGTTGGAATCCTGAGGAACAGGGTTCTAATACTAGTGAAAGAATGCCTCAGCAGCAGGATAGATTTAGCTGCCAGTGAGAGTGAGGGCAAAAAGCAAAAGCTTTTGAAGACCCCCATACTCAGGAGACCCTTCCTCAAGTCTCAGGAAATCACAACCACCCAAAGATCACAAGAAACCATACCTGGATGCAATCAGCAGAGGCTTTATTAGGGAAGTTGGCTGGCGGTCAAACCACAAGCTCTCTCTCAAGAGCAAGGTTTGGCCCCCAGTGATGGGTTAAGGGGTCTTTTAAAGAGGAAAACCACAAACCAGGGGAGTGGGGAGGGGATGAGGGGTTACCAAGGATACATAACATAAGAATAGTGAAACATTCCAGAGAAACCCACCCTGAATGGTTTACCAACTATTTCAGATTAACTATCTTCACTTCTTCCGGCTATAGCACCACCTAGGTGGCAGCATCTTTATCTGTGGTCAGGAATGTGTCTTCCTGCCTTGGGCCTCTCCCACCCATAGGTGGGCCTACTGCCTGAGGCTTGAGGAATGTAATTCATCTAGCAAGTGTCCTGGGGGGGCTGAAATCTTATTTTCAGTTCCTCGTTTTGGGACCTGCATTTTTCTGCCCATGTCTAAGGGCAAAGAAATCTACACATATTTCATAAAATGGCCTTTATAATTTTTCACTCTACACTTTTTTCTATGTCCTTTTATGTGGGTTGCCACCAGAAGTTGTGGCCCAGGTTTAGGGGAGGTCTTCCTACCTCAGATAATCCAATCAAGAAAATCCCTCATAGGCATGGCCAACTGCTTTAGGTTTTAGCTGATTCCAGATATGGTCAAGTTGATAACTTTCTTCTTAGACTGTACACATTGATGTCACATATTTTATGATTCTCATAGTTCCTTAGTCATCATCACCATCACCACTACCACCATCATAATCATCCTCATCATCATTCTCATCATCATGTCTATTATTATCTCAAGCTGGCCTTGATCCTCCTGCCTCTACCTCTAGAACACAAATTTGACAGGCATGTATCCCCACGCCTGACCTATTTTTTTAACAGTCAATGATCTTAGATTTAAATACTAAGGGGAAGTTTTGCATATGGGAATAGAGAGATGACTCAAGCAGTAAAGTGTCTGCTGCTCAGGATGAGAACCTGAGTTCAGATCCCCAGCATGCAGTTAAAAGTGGCGTTTGGTGGGATGTGCCGAGCTCTGGGAAAGCAGAGACAGGACCGTGCTGGCCAGCTGATGTCACTGAAGCTCACTGGTGAGCTCCGGGTTCAGCAAAAGACTGTATGTATATGTATGTGTATTTTGTGTGTGTGTGTGTGTGTGTGTGTGTGTGTGTGTGTGTGTGTGTGTATAATCAGGTAGAGAATGTCAGGTAGAGAATGACAGAGGACGACATTCAACATTCACCTTTGGCCACTAAAAAACACATGGACTTATACTGACATGTGCACACACAAAGATACAACACACACACACACACACACACTTCTTATATATGTATCCTGTGTTATTTATTCTTTGATATAGTCCCAGCTTCATCTCATAAAATAATTTCTTTCTTGAAAGATATTGTTTAATAATTTTAATCTTTTATAGTTTATTGATTTTTTTTCTAAAACTTTTTGTTGGGAATAGTGGTACATGTCTATAATCCCAGCACTCTGGTAACGGAGGCCACAGAATCTTGAGTTCATGGCAAGTCTGTACTACATAGCAAGCCTTCTGTCTCAAAACAAAACAATGTCTCTGAGGCCTGATTTTTGGAAGGTTTGTTTGCTAGAAAGATATCTTTAAATTGACTAGCTGGTTTTCTCCTTATACTTTAAACATATTGCTTTACAAGATCCTTGGTTTTGTCTTTCTCGAGAAGACATTTACTGTCAAAGGGAAGCCTTTGCCTTCTGGTTTTGAGCAATTCTATCACAATTGACCTTAATATAATATCATTTGTTTGTCTATGCACTTATTGGCATTTATTAATTTATTATTTCCCTCAAAATATGAAATGTCTTCAGTCATTGTTTTCTGAAATGTTTTCCTGATCTGCTTCCCAGAGATTCTAACTGCATATATAGTGGGATGGTTAAAATAGCTCCTTGAACAGTCAGTGTCTGCTTTTATTTATTTATATCCCTTCGTCTATTTCATTTTGAATGGTGTATTTTGTTATATGATCAGGTTTATTGATTCTTCAATGAAAACCTCCAAACTCAGGAGACCCTTATTTAAGTCTCGAGAAATCACGGCCACCCAAAAATCGCAAGACACAGTACCTGGATGCAATCGGCAGAGGTTTATTAGGAGCAGAGTTGGCAGCCAACTGTCAAATGCTCACTCACACAGGAGTAGAGTTTGACAAAAGACCAGCAAGCTGAGGGGCTTTTAAAAAGGGAAAACCACAAACCAGGCGAGTCGGAAGGGGGTGAGGGGTTGTCAAGGATACATAACATAAAAATAGTGGAACATTCTAGAGGAGCCCAAACCTAAATGATTCAGGGTCATGTGGAAAGCACTCTGCACACCCATTCCTCACAAAAATGTGGTCTTGCCATGTCACTTGTTCAACTATTTCTCAGTTGTTGCCCTGTCACTTTGCCCAACTATTTCTCAGTTGTTACCCTGTCACTTGCCCTGTCATCGTGGCTACTAGCTTCCCAGCCCCACCTAGATGACTTGCATCTTTTTTTGTGGTCAGGAATGTGTCTTCCTGCTTTGGGCCTTCCCCACCCACAGGTGGGTTCTCTTCCCTGAGGTTTGAGGAATGTTAATTTAGCAAGTGTCCTCTGACTCAGGGATAATGTACTCCTCCCAAAATGTATCTCGGGGCAGTGAAGGCCTGAAATCTTACATTCAGTTCTGCTTTCTGGAACCTGCATTCTTTTGCTTAGGTCTAGGGGTAAAGAAAAAGCCTGTATATATTTTATAAAATGGTCTTTATAATTTTTCACTCTACATCAGGAATATCAACTCTGGAATTGGTCTTACAAGACTAAAGAGGACCTCCCTTAAGCCTCAGAAATCCCCGGCCACCCAAAAACTCACAAGACACTATTCTTGATGCAACAGCAAGAGGTATATTTCAGAATCAGTCGACTGAGGCCGAGACTTGTGACCCACATAGGGGCAGAGGAGTGTCAACCTCATGGGCTGGGAGTGGAGGGCTTATAAAGGGCAGAACCACAAACCAAGGGGGGGTGAGGAGGTTAACAAGGAAACATAACATAAAAACAGTAGAAAATCTTAAAAGGTCCCAACCCAAATTTAGTCAGGGTCATGCGGAAAACATCTTATACACTTATCTTTTGTAAGAATGTAACCTTGCCCAACCATTCATCTTGTGGTCAGCCAGTTCCTGGGACCACCCAGATGACTTGCATCTTTCTTTGTGGTAAGGAATGTGTCTTCCTGCTTTGGGCCTTCCCCACCCACAGGTGGGTTCTCTTCCCTGAGGTTTGAGGAATGTTAATCCAGCAAGTGTCCTCTGACTCAGGGATAATGTACTCTTCCCGGAATGTATCCTGGGGCAGTGAAGGCCTGAAATCTTACATTCAGTTCTGCTTCCTTGGGACTAGTGAACCTGCATTCTTTTGCTCAAGTCTAGGGGGTCATAAAAACTTTCTATATTTTTTATAAGATTTGAATATCTTTCAGTCTCATCAAATGTTTTGTCTCTGGCATATACTTCCCATTTCCAAAGGATCAATGTCATCCTTTTCATATCTTCCATGTCTCTACATAACTTTTTAAACACAGAGAATAATTAGCATCACTGTTTTAATGTTCTAGCATAGAGACTCTCTCTCACATGTCAGAACTGGATGAGTAAGTCCTAAGCATAGCAAGGCTAACATCTGTGTTAGAACCAAGTGGATTTCAGTGGAAACAATGTCTTTTCTATGGCTTATATTTTACTTCTTTGAATGTCTAACTATTGGATGCCAGACACTATAACCTTAACTTGCTGTAGGCTGAATACTTCTTATTTTTTTATTTCTGCATATTACTTGGAGGTGATAATGAAGTTAAGTCATCTAGAAACAGTTTAATCTTTTCAGGTTTTGCTGTTAAGGTTTGCTGGGCAGTGACAAAGCAATGGCCTATTTGCCCACAGCTATTCTTCCTTAGACCATATCCTTCATATTGTCTACCCAAGGAATGATGAGAATTCCCAGTCTGTGCAGCTTCCCTGCATGGGTGTGGACCTTGAAACATGACTAGGCGATGAGGGATTAAAGAGAAAAGAGAAGAAAAGAAACGATGTATACACAGAAATGGCGGGTCAGGTGGGCTGATCACACTCTGATGGAGTGGGACCAACTATACCCACAACACAGAGCCCACAATATAGAACCTCAACACAGTTATGAACAGCACAGGGGCAGGGCTTAGATAGTCTCTAGGAGGTCCTGGCAAGCGAACAGCCTTGGGCTGTAAACAGCCTGGAGGAAGACACTGCACTTGCTAGTTTTTGCACACTGTGATTAATTGTTCATAAACTCTCATAGTTGGACCACAGGAAGGCTTGCTCTGCCATTCTGAGCCTGACCCCTACAGAGATGGCTGTCCCATGAGAATGAGGCTTTGGGTATTTAATATGGCTGAACGCATCTCAACAGTACACACTCACCCGGAATTCTAATCAGTCCCAAGACATTCGTTCAAGGTTTCCTCAGTTCCTCACGCATGTAGTGCAAACAGGCACCATCCCTGACCCTGCCTGAGTAATTGGGTGCTGTAGAATTCCGTCTGGTAGTAATTCCTGGCTCCTTTTAAGAGACTGGTATCTCTATTTTTGCATTTCCCAATTAAATCCAAGAGGCACCCTTAAGTGCCTATTCTGTGTCAGGCAAGCTGTTCACATTGATTACTAGATGAGTTATCTGATAACATGCAAACAAACAACAAACAAACAAACAAACAAACAGGATCCAGGTTGTCCTGAGAAGTCAAACTCACACTATTCAGTTCCCGAGCACCAGGCACTATTTTACAAATTTTTTCTACATTGCCTGCCATCACCCTCTCAGGCTGAGGTGGGTTAGTTCACTTTATTGTTTCATTCACTTGTTATGGGGTCCTCTTAGATCCAATGTAACTCAAACGCCGAGTCAATGCAGATGACAAAAATGTATTGTATTCAAGCCACTACTGATCGATCAGGACCGTAGAACATAGAACAGAGTCGGGAGGTGACATTTCAGGGGAATTATATAGCATATTTAAAGAATGAAACCATAAAGCAAGGGAGAGCAAGCAGGGTAAGCTATAGCTTTGTCCAGTCATATTTTGACATAAGGGGTTGAGCAAAAGAGTTTCCACCAATCAGGATAGAAGCTGGTTCCTGGGCCTGGGTACAGGAACTTAGTTTGACCCTGCAGCAAGCTGGAGAGTGTTCTTGAGATGGATGGACTCAAACTACGGTCTCCTTACAACTTTCCTTGGGATGACTGTACTCGACAATTGTCTCCTTATAAGTTGTCTCTGAGATGGCTGGACTCAAATAACTGTCTTCTCACAACAGAAGCTGTTCAGGTATTGGGAAGTCCCCCAGCTTCCCTAAATGCCCGGGACCTTGAACTTAGTTCACCCCTATGATTAAATGGAGTATGAAAAGGAAATGGTAGTACTTAAAACAAGTTTCTTTTGCTTGTTCCCAACACACTACCTGTCCAACATTTACTGAGTTCCTACTATATGTGAGACACTGCTGAATGCTGCGAGTGTCAGGACTACCAGACAGGCTTTCTCTTTAAAGAAGTCACAGTCCGATTGAGGAAGAGACAGCGAGCCAGGGATTCTAACTATAAGAGAGACACATCTGAGGGTAGAGAAATGCAAAGGCTGTATCTAATTTCTTGGAAAACCGTTATGTTCTTTGCTTCAGATTCTCAGCAATGATCTGTATGTATATGGTGAACGCTTAGGGCAGTTTAAAACACTGGTCTACCTAGCTATGTTTGAACAATCACGTTTTCTGAGTCTATTTCCTTATCCATAACATAAAATCCGTGAAATCTGCATCCATTCCACTGAGTCATTCTAATAATTCACCGTGGCGGGCGGGGCGGGTAGGCGTGTGTACGTGTGTGAAACTGAACCAGAGACATTGGCTGCCACGTGCACAGTTCACGAAGCAGGGTCTCTCGCCTGAATGGAGAGATAGCTGCTGTGAGTAATCCCACGTAATACGTGGGAGAAGAGAGATGACCCACGCTATCCTCGGGGAAGCAGCTTTCACGCAGTCTCTTGGTCTTACACGAAAGGACTTCTCCCCGGAAGTGCGCCACACTACAGGCCCCACCCCCCGGTCCCGCCCCCGATCCGTCGCATCTCGCGGGATCTCGCAAGTACGCGTGCGTCAGGTGCAGTCATGGAGGCGGAGGAGGCGGACGTGGATGTGGAAGGCGATGTGGCAGCAGCTGCACAACCTGGGTGAGGCGCGGAGCGGGGACCTGCGGGCCGGGCTGTGCTAGGCAAGGGCCGGAGGATACGGTTGGCCGAGGGTCCTTGTGGACGGCGTCGGGACCCGGGGGTGCTCCTAGCCGGAAGTCGGCCGGGTCTGGGCGTGGACCCAGTGCTCCAGGTTGGACTGTTTATCTCTACTTCCTGGGATGTGGTGGATGTTTTCCAATTCGGATTCCTTCCTGCATTCGCTTTGTCTCAGGCTCCTCCCAGCAACTTGAACACTAGCGTCTAGTCTACAGGACCTGACTTCATAGACACTTGGTCCTGCGCCTGCAAGCGACTTTGGTCCAGTCATTTGGTTCCTCTTCAGCAAGTTGTTGAAAACTTGGGGAAAGGCAGCTTACCTGAAAGGATCCAGATTTTAGAGTTGGACAGCTCATGCTTGCCTTCTGCATTTGGTCTTCCTGTTTACTGTCATTCTGACCCTGGTCAAGGCATTTTGAGGCATTTCCGAGCAAGGCTTGGAAACCAAGAGTCACATGTCGATCTTACTGTTGTAAGCATCGAATGAAATAATTATGAAAGATGTTTTAGCCTATGTAAAACGCTCAACATATGTGTTCTTTGCTGTGTTAGGGATCATGTAGTGAAGACCCAGTAAGGGATGTTGTTCCATACCATCGCCTGCAGAACGGGCAGTGTGATTTTAAACTGAACCTGCTTTGACTCGTACCTTTAGGAGGAAGCAGTATTCCCCCGTTTAAGTAACGTGGGCTAGAATAGGACCTCACGTAGAAGTCAGAAGACCTGAGTTGTAAATACAGCCAAGTACATTACCTGTAACTTGTCAGCGACTTCGTTAGAACTCTTTTGAACTACATGCTGTTACTAATACTGCACCATTTTCAGCCTAGATAATTCATTTGACGGGAGGGGTGCTCCATTGTAGACTACCAGTCCTCCTTTATAAGGCACCAAAATAAGAAGCATTTAAAAATAGCCAGTGAGCTCTTAAAATGTGATTTAAAAAAAGAAAGAGAGAGAGAGAGAGGTAGTTAAGTTCATAAAATTATTTTCTCTAAAGTTCTTGGGCAGAGAAATTCAAAAGTTAAGTGGCTAGCCTGAGATAGCAATAACTCTTTACACTGGTGTAATTTTTCAGACTTGAACAAGTGTGAATTTGTGGTGTTTGAGAATCAGTGAGCTGAGTGAGCAAGGACAGTTTGGAGTTCATAAAGGAATGAATTCACATTGGGTTCAGTGAATATTACCCGAAAGCATTAGTTCTGTGCCACTTTCAAGGGTTTATCTTAACTTTTCTGGTTGTGTTTAGTTTTTTGTCCCTTTTTCTTATACTATTTTTTTGACACTTGGGTCTACTGGTGGCGTGTAATGTTAACTTCATATGTTAGGTCTCAAAGCAGGGACAAATGACTACCTGATATGACATTAATATGTGACAGTTGACCTGATCTCCAGGTTCTCCCATCATTCCTCAGTCCTTGCCTGTTGCAGGGTATGGTTGGCATACCCTGCCCCCTACCCTATTTTCTTCAGCCCAGAAGCTTGGCTGCCTTTCTCTTTATAATCCAGCCATTTAGATTATCTGGTCCTTTTGGTCTGACCTTTACCCTGTTGGGCAGTCTCTCATCCCAGGTGGCCTCTCTTGGTTGTAGCTTCTCTCTGCATTCTTCTTACATGGCCCAGTTCAGGGTTATATTCACTCTGGATGCCCTGACATGTTCCCACTGCTGTGCATGCTTTCCCTTTTATCTACAATAAACTTTCTTCTCCACCATACTTAGGAACAGTCATGTCCTGTCTTATATTTGCTTTCCTCTCTTCCTTTCCCCCTCCCCTCCTCTCTCTCTCTCTCTTTCTCTCTCTCTCTCTCTCTCTCTCTCTCTCTCTCTCTCTCTCTTTCTTCTTCAATGTATCATGCAAGCAGGATTATGAAGGTTCCTGATGTCAGCTACTGCTTACAGAGCATCGTTGACATTACTTGTGGAGTAATGCTGGAGTTCAAATCATGTTGAATTTAGTGTGACAGGTGCCCCTTGAGGTATGGTGTTACAGAGGACAATAGCCTTTAAGAACTCTTGAAGGTTATTTTGAAACATACCAATTTTAAGCACTTACTGAAAGCTAGATACCAAAATAAAACACTGCAGTTTGGTTTTCTTTCAACTATTATTTCTTCTCATCTTCCTTTTCAGAATGCTTTTGAACACTAGTTGAGAAAAAGAGTGACATCTCCAAGCCTGGCATGTTTCATGACTTAATTTCTGTCAAGTTGATGTTCTGCTACCCTGCTGTTCTGATGCATAAACATACAGTTCCTCAAATTCAACCTAATACTTGTTTTTATTTCCCTAATCCTTCTCTGACCTGTGTCTGTGAGCTTCTATCAGGACTCTAACTAGAACCTACCATCACTTCTGTGTCTCCCAAGTACCTCTGCATCACTATATCAGCTTCCCTCTTTCAGATCTGTCTTTGAGCTGTCCCTAGTTCAGTACATAATGGAAGCATCCATCCAGTCTCAAGGCACAGACCTGCACTCCCTCCTTTTTCTTTCTGCCATCTTTCTACTTCCCCGTCTAGTCACTTACTAAGAATCCTTTCAGATAACACTCTTCTTGCTCATACTGCCTTTTCTGTAGATACAAATGATTGCTGTGTCTCTCTAGTATTTTTATAATAAAATAATTTTCTCTACATCCAAATCTGATTATGTTATTACTTTCAGTTTCCAATAGGCTTTGTTAAGGCTGGCCTGGAACTTTAATTGGACTCCTGATCCTCCACTACCTTCTAAGTTCTGGTATTACAATTAAGTACCACCATGCTGGGTAGTTTTGTGATAAAGTCTTCATTCTGTACTACAGACCTCTGTCCATTACCCACTTGCTTGTTTACTCATTCACTCAACTGTTGATTACATTCTGTGTCATCCCCTGGGTATATATAGCAGTTGTAAAAATGAGGTCCCGGCTGTCATAAAATTATTAATTCTTGTTGGATAGGACAGACAATAAACTTTATGTCTGTGTTCGATGGAGGTAAATAGACAAAGGAGGAGGAAGATGAGAAGCTGGCTTGCTAGCTTTTTCTCCTGCATTGATCTAGTAAAGCTCTTAAAGTGTGAAACTATGGGTCCTTAGAGCAGAGAGTGGAAACAGTGAAGAAAGGAGGCAGATTGAATTGGATTGTGAAGATGGGGCAAGTTCAGATTTGTGGCTTGGACCACTAGAGAGACTGATGTTACAAGGACTAAGAGAGGAAACAGTGGAAGCCTGGCAGGTTTGAGACGAAAGGTTATTTTAAGCTTAACAATGAAACTTGCAGTCTTTAAGGAGATTCAGGTAGGTGTTCTGATGCATATACCAGAGTGTGAATGTTGCAAATCCTCACTATGGTAGACCGCATGAAACTGTTTCTGCAGTTAACTTGAAATGATAGTAGCCCCGCGTTTTGCACTCTTGGCAGACCTAGCTGTTGGTTCTAAAAGATTTACCTGTAGTGTCTGTGTGTGCTTGTGGCCGTTGTGCTGCATTGTCGGTCCCCCACATAGGCTGCAAAGGCAGAGCAGGTTTGTGTTCAGATCTTTGTTAAGGAGAGGAGGTGCTTAGTATCAGCATCTGGCCAGCTCTGTCCTATGATCTGTAGCTGAAAATGGATGCAATATCACTTGTCTACTTTTTGTATTTATTTTTTGTATTTTTTTGTATTTATTACAGAAATGATGTAAACACAGCATCAGTTTTTCAAGATCATTATCTTGATTCAACGTGGAGAAGGGAGAATGGCTGTCTTGTAAGTATGCTAAATTAGGTGATGTAACACTGCAGCTAGTTGCCCAGAGCGTCTTTTTTCCTTTTTTTAACTAAGGCCTAATTCTCCAAAACCATAGTGGTAGTATATGGAAACAATTACTTTAAAAATAGAGGAACCTTTTTTTTTTCAACTATAAAAAAGTGATCTCTTGAAATAAATTTAGATCCAGCTTGATGTAGGGACAGATCTTTACCACTTCTTACATTTGTCAACTTCAATTTCTTCAGATGGAAGATGGATATCACAGAGCCCATGTCTTCATTTAGCAGTAACTGCATACTCACCATGGCAGACAGTAAGGCAGGTTAAAGCACTGCAAGTGCCTTCAAGATAGATGTGGCTCTGCTCTCACGGAATTCATAGACAAAACAGGAGTTAGGCAATACCTAGGCAGACAAACCATGTGTAAATTGTGAACGAAATAAGCTCTGTTGACTGAGGTTACTGGGTTGGGGGAATCCCTAAGGAAAAGTCAATAAAGAACACTAAGGGGGTGACATTTAACTTGAAATATAATGGGAAAATGAACAGATACATGAGTTACAACAGTTAACATGCCAAGCAGAAGAAATAGTGAGTGCAAAAGCACTGGCTTATGCTGACAAGTTTAAACTTTGGAAGTGAACCAAGACATTGAAGCATATAGCTTTCAGTACAGATTAGTGGATTCAGTTTGTCAGATATGCTTTGGGTACTGTGATAAAGAAAGGACTAGAGGGAAGCAGAGTAGAAACAGAGGGACTGGTTAGGACCCATTTGCAATAATCCAAGCAAGGTTTTAAATAGTGCCTTAATCCTGTGTGCTCCAGAAAAGGTATGAAGGGACCAGTTTAAATTATATTTTGAAGGTATAGCTGTTAGGTAAATTGCTTATGGGGATGGAAGAGAAAGGAAAGAATCCATAGTGATTCCTGGCTATTTAAATGGTAAGTGGTAGTTGACAGTGCTCTTGGCAAAGTTGGAAAGGCAGATGGAGACAGGTGATACTGAATTCTATTTTGCATGTCTCATTTGGGAAGCCAATTAGATACTCAAAGGTATTGTGTGGGTGGTGACTATAATAGTATGAGGCTTAAAGAGTTGAGAATTAAATAACTTTGAGAATTGAAATGAGTATGATTATTTACTCAGGCTGTGGCCAAAGAAAAACAGACTTGAGTTTTGGAAACAGGTTAAGTGTTTAGCAAAATGCCTGAAGCGTAGGGGTTCTTTTGTGCATGGTGGCCATTATTATTGCTTGCAGGTAGAGGGTATGACCCTGGGAATCCAACAGGCTTTACTGTGAGGCTTCTTCTCTTCTACATAACATGCCATCAGTGCTCTAGATGCCTTTGTGGACTATTTATGCCTGTTTCCGGGTGATTGTGAAAATCAGAATGTATCTGTATATTTATCTAGTGAGCTGTAGCTGTTATTGTTTATATCGTCTTTCTCTCAATGAAATAAGATAGCTTTTTAAGTAATAAAATATATAGAGAGTTACACGTGCCATTCTTTTGTTTTTAAATAGCCTTGGACTCTGGATAGCACCATCAGTGACGAGAATAGAGCTGTCATTGAGAAAATGCTGTTGGAAGAAGAGTATCCTTCATTGATTATGAGAAGAGCAAAGGTTTTTGGGCTACAAAAGGAATCAGTGTAAACATTACAGAAGAGGCCACTGTAAATAGATGAGTATTGTTTGGCCACAGATTTTGATGGTGTAATTTCATGTCACTTATCTATGCAAAAAATAGCATGCTTTACTGGTGAATCTGAGACTGAGTTTTTGTTGACATCCAAGTCTGCATGCATTGTGGGTAATGCTTAGAAATGGTAGAATATTTAAGTCAGAATCTTAATTCCAAGCTTCCATTTTCACAACAATATAAGCTAAAACTGAGAGATACTTATCTGTGCAAGGCTCAAGAACATGTGGAAATTCTCACATTACACTGTGCAGTTTACAGATGCTATGAGAGGAATTTTAATGAAAAACAAAATAGACTCATTTTCCCCCAGAGTTTGTAGGTCCTTATCTGTGGCTCAGCAACTAACTGCTTATCCTGCTTCAGTTTAACTTCTTTGAGGCTCAGTTTTCTTTATATATATATAAAATATACTGATTGAAGTGTATATATATATATATATATACACACACATATATATACTTACATAAATAAATATCAATACTTATATAAATACACATACATATAAATGTATATATATTGTACTGGTTAAAGTATTTGTATATAGTATATATAAACACTTGTATAAATAAATATAAATATATACATATATATATATATATATATATATATATATTATACTGTTTAAAGATTACTAATGAATACTGGCTTATTTTTATCTTTTTCATACTCATTTTATGGATTTCTGTCCACTATTGCTGCTGCTGTTTTCATTGTTGTTGCTGTTATGATTATTATTATGCGTTTTTGTTTGTATGTATACCTGAATCTCTTGTTCCTGGTACCTGTGGAGACTATGAGAGGTTGACACATCTCAATTGAGAGCTGCCATGTGGTTTCTGGAATCAAACATAGGCCTTCTGGAATAGCAGTTAGTGCTCTTAAACACTGAACCATCTCTCCAACCAACTCTGTTCACTATCTAATCCAGAATTTCTGTTATGTATTCCCAACTAATTTGAATTTTTTTCTGTATTTTTAATTGCCATTGGTTAGCCCTTTACTCTCCCAATATTATATTTATTGCTTAGACTAAAGAGGCACATACAATCACCAATTTTCTAGTACCATCATTTAAAATAAAATAAATGAATTTTTATAACATATACTCTTACAATATATCTTTAAAATATTTGCTTATATGAAAACATTGTTTCTTTCTATGTATTGTATGTGTGTATATGCAGGGGCATGTTTGTATGTGCATGTGTATACAAAGTTAGAGGTTGACTGTGGGTGTTTTCTTTATTCACTAGCCACATTATTTTTTGAGGTGAGGATTCTTATGAATGTGAAGATCACTGATTTGGCTAGGCTAGCTAGCTAGTCAGATGCTCTTGGGAGCCACCCGTGTCTGCCGCCCAGTGCTAGGATTGTATGTACACAAACTATTGCACCTAGCTCTGGACATGGATCCTAGGGACCCTAATTTAGATCCTCAAGACTGTATAGCAAGCACTGATTGAGCCATCTTCCCAGCCCCAAATAAAAACATCAGTGTTTCATACAAGTCTTTGGAATCTACAGTACATTTTATTTTCGTACTAAATCTCAATGCTAGTTGTGTTCCAAATGCTTGATCCAGACCTGTGACTAGTAGCCACCATATTGAACAGTGCAGTTCTAGGTTATTGAACAAGTAGTAGCTTGTTCACTTCCAAACGTAGAAACAAGTAGACTAAGAGTTACACATAAGCATTTAGAGGACAGGGGAAAAAAAAATATATATATATAGTAGTCTCTAGAACATAGCCTAATGTATGACATGTAGTTGATATTTGTTAAATGAAGAATAGTTCAGACTTAGGGGAAAACTGTAGCAAGCTAGTTCCAGCAATACTGAAGGGAGTTACTTGGTAAGTTTGATGTTACTTGTATTAATGGGTAGAAGAATTCTGAGTTCTTTCTGTGACCTTTAAACATACAGAAACAGTGGTTCCCAAATTACCCTACACAACAAACTTATCTATTTTACTATTCATAGTTTATAAAAGAAAATGATTGAGGCTCTTCTTTCTTAGCTACTTGTGGTAGGGAAGAGAAGGAAAGCAGCATCATTGTGGTGCATGCTGTGCAGACATTGTGTTGTGTGTTTGTTGTGTTATCTTCCCTATAGGCACCATGTGAGGTGTGGACTTGCGCTCTGGGCAGGCTTTTAGAGGAATAGGTTTTGATTACATTTGAATTTGATTACATTTGTATTTGACCAGTCTGTCTACTTGATATCACATAAGAATTATATGACTTTAATATTGTTTTAAGTTTCCTTAATAATACATAGGTATTATTTATCTAATAAATCACTTCCAGGAAAATTCTGGGTTAATCAAAAGGAGGATGATAAAAAATACACAAACAGGTAAAATCAGTTTATAGTACTATTAAAAGTTTTGAATTGCAGTTTTAGAAACTTGTTTACAAGCTTTCTGTTTTCTTTTTTCATGTGTAGCCTGCAGAAAAAAGCAAAAATTATATACGTATCTATATTTTAAAAAACTTTTTTTAAAAAAATAAAAATTATTTTTATTTTAATTATGTGTGTTCCCTTGTATCTCTGTATGGTTATGTGTGTGTGAGTACAGGTGTCCATGGAGACCAGAGGTGTCCAGTCCATTGGAAGTGGAGTTACAGGCAGTTGTTGCAGCGTGATATGAGTGCTGGCAACTGAAACTGTAACTACTGAGCCCTCCAACCCCTTTTAAAACCTTTTTAGTTCAGTTGAAAATTACAAGAAAATTTGTAAAAATTAGGAGTGGTCAGTGGAAAAGCCCTCTTGATTCAAAAGAGGATATTTTTTAAAGATGGCTTTGGCGCATATGTTAGAATACGTAATTTTATGCCATCTTTTATTTGCCAGGCTTTTAAAAAATATCTTCTTATCAGCAGTTTATCACATGCTAAGATTTATGGGGAAATCTTTAGAAGCTGCTGTGGATTGTTCTTATCAGCAGTTTATCACATGCTAAGATTTATGGGGAAATCTTTAGAAGCTGCTGTGGATTGTATTGGAAATTGAGTTGATTTATATTATGTTTGATAATTTTAAATGTGTTGTGTACAATTTTATTTGGATCTGTGACTTCTAAATATTACTTAGGAAAGAGGCCGGGCATTCCTGTAGTTCCAGTGGTCGGAAGGCAGAATCAGGATTTCCACAAGTTCAAGGCCATCTTGCTCTACCCAGAGTCCCAGGCCAACCAGGGCTACATAGCAACACCTGATTTAAAAACGTTTTAGAAAAATTAAAGGTTTACAAATACCTTTTTAACTGGACTAAAAGATGGTCATTATTCATTTATAAATGCAAGCTTGAGCACCGAGCAGACTCTGACTTTTATATTTTGCTAAATAACAAAATGAAGTTAGTGAGAAGATGACATTAGAGAGCTTCCTTAGTATGCTTTAATTTCTTGTGATACAGAATTTAAAAGCAGTAAATGAGATGCCAAAGTTTTGTGATTTAAACTCTTAGATTTGGGGAATATATTACTGCCTCGTGTTTACTTTCAGTCTGAAGAGATCTACTTGCTATCAGACTGACTTCCTTTGATGTCTTTTAGTGTTGTGTTCACTCAGACCCAAGGATTGTATTGTTTGGTCTCTTGCATTCTGGAAGAGATAAGGAACAGGGTAAACCTCACTGTCCAGGTACCAGCTGCCTCAGCTGCCTCCTTCCCTTCCTTCTCCTGTAAGACTAAGAAGTCTTGGTTTTAGCCCAGGACTGGATAGAACAGCACTTCCCAATCCCCTTTCACAGGGGTTGCCTAAGACCATCAGAAACAGGTATTTACATTATGATTCATAATAGGAGTAAAGTTACAGTTATAACAATGAAATGATTTTATTGTTGAGGGTCACCACAACATGAGAAACTGTATTAAAGGGGCACAGCATTGGGAAGATTGAGAACCACTGGTCTATAACCTTTAGCTGCACAAATATGGAATGTTCCATTTCGGAATTTTTTTTTTTTTTTAACAATTCCTTTTTTTCTTCAGGGTGCATTCTCCTAAAAAACCAGCCAGTTATTCAGTAAAGTGGACGATAGAAGAGAAAGAACTGTTTGAACAAGGATTGGTAAATAGAGAAATTTTTAACTTATGGTAAATTATTCTAGAAGCAAATAAATTTTTTTTTGTATATTTAGAATAAGAATTGAATTCTTCCTTTTTCATTTAGCTATTTATCATTATGCATAATCCATATTTTTCACACACATCTTTGAAGACCAGAAACATTTTTCTGGTATGAATGCTTCAGTGAAATCTCTTCCAGAGTACAGAAGTTAAGAAGTATAGAAAGTATGTGTGTGGTTCAAATCCTGAAAATACTACAGAACATGGAAAATGTTTAATAAAATAACCATTAAGTTTGAAACTATCAAGAGTAGATTGTATATTTTCTTTTAGTGTACATGTAACTCAGAATCTAAATTGATTTTGAGATGTATATACATTATTTAGGTAGTATATAATATTTATGGAAGGCTTTTGAATAAAATTGAATTATTAACATGGAATTATGAAAAGTAAAATGTACTTTTTTAGTCAGTAGCATGAGAGCTATGTTTTATGGTGTTTTAATACAAATACATAAACTATCGGGAGGTTTTAAAAATTTCTGAGTTTCTTTTTCTATACTGATGATAATTATGCTGGTTTTAATTTCTATTATATGACAATCTAATTAACAGTAATTTGTTCAGGATGGATGGATAGCTTCAAGATTTGCCCCTTATCAAAAGTTAAATATGCATATGCTCATATTTGCAATTGGTTTGTGAACCTAAGATTCTTATTTTGTTTTTATTATTGGTATTAGTCATGGTTATAGGGACCACATTCTTATGTTCAGAACTCACACTTACCTAAAGTTGTTGGGTAATAAGTCTTGCTCATTTCTGAGGTAGTTCATTTTCTCTTCTGTGTGTATATACTTCTAGGAATGTTTTATCCATATATAAGCAGATGAGGATTTATTTATATAGATACATAGAAATTTCTGCACAGTAAGGTATTTTAAATAAAATATTTTCCTACAGAAGAAAACACTTTGATACATTGGGCAATTATTGGTTGTGTTGCTCACTTTTACCCATTGATACAGCTTCCTTACAGCCTGTGGGCTTCTCTCCGGTGTGGGAGGAGGGAATGACTTGGTGCTCATGGTGAAGGAAGCTTTGATTCTGTCTGTTTCTTTAGCGTGGGGCTATATCTTTACTGCAGTTTGAAACTGGTGGGTATTTCTTGTGCTCCTCTTATTAGTGTCACCTTTAATTTTCTTAATGTTCAAGCCCCTAGTATCACAAAGGATCTGACTTTATCCAGGTCCCTGTTGTCTCTAAATGTATTTCATGATACCAAGTCATTGGCCTTCACTCCAGTAAACAGAACCGATTCTTAAGTTAGTTAATACTAGCTAAGTGTTACTCTTAAATAATTTATAGTAGTTTTCCCAGAAATACTTTTTAATAAAGCTCTTATCTGAATAACAGAAATAAGTGTATAAATGAATCTTTATCACTTAGGTCAGATCTTTAAAGATATTTTACTGCCGCAAAGCATGGATACTTGGTCCTGGATTGTATTTAGTTTTGTTCTTTGTGGTTTAAGAATTCTAAAATGGGGATGGTATTGTTATCTCCTGTTGGAAATACCTTGTGTTGGTGAAGATTTATATACTAAGTATGTTTTAGACTTGGTGTCTAAATGCCCATTGTGTATCTAGAATTGTACATTTTCTTTTTTGTACTTGAAATCGACTGCTTAGGGTGTGGCACAGCCTTTGGCCCCAGAATGGAGGCATTGGTTATACTTCATCTGTGATTGGATCTAAAAGTCATTGCACTGTAAACAGGACACTTAATAGGTATTGTGGAATACAAACTCTGAGTTTAAAAGTTGCAATTAGTGCAGAATGTGTCGAGTTGATTCTACACACACACACACACACACACACACACACAGACACACGACAGACAGACAGACAGACAGACAGACGGATAGATAGATAGAGTGAGTGAGTGAGTATAACTTAACCTCACTTTTGAACTGTTGTAAGTCATTTTTGTTTAGTTTCCAGAACTCAGTTAAAGAAATTTGGGCTTTGATTTTAAACAAATAGTCTAATAGATCAGGTTTCATTTTGTGCTTTAGAAATAAAGATAAATTTTCTTTTAGTTTTCTTTAATGTGGTAGCGGCTTGAAATATTACTAAGTAAGGTACTGTAAAGCAAATTTGTTTCTATTTTGATAACAGGCTAAATTTGGCCGGAGGTGGACTAAAATCGCAGCCCTAGTTGAAAGTCGCACAGTTTTACAAGTGAAGAGTTATGCCAGACAGTACTTTAAAAACAAGGTAAGCAGAATACAGATGTCCTAAATAATGTAATTTAGGAAAGTCAGGAAGTACAAATACTCAATGCAAACTATAAGTATAGTCTAGATTGTTTTGATTTTGATATTGTTGAGATGGGATCTTAATATACAGCCCCGTCTAGCCTAGAGCAGTATTACAATCCTCCTGAGTGCCATTATAGGCACGAAACATCTCCAGTTAAGTAGTCATATTGTTAAGAGTTTCTACAGTTAAAGTAGTAAATACTCAGAATATATAAGTGTTTTGAGCCCTTAGAAAATGACTCTGTTATTTTATGTGTGTGTGTGAGCATGCATGTATGCCATGGCAGGGATATGGAGGTGGGAGGACTGTGGGAATAGGTTCTCTTCTTCCACCATGTGGATCCTGGAGACAGAACACATGTTGTCAAGCTTGGCTTTACTCTCTAAGCCACTAGTCCATTTACTGTCTGGCCCACTAGCTTTTTATTTGTTTGTTTTGTTAATTTTTAAAAACACTTTGTGGCATCCATGTCCAGTCTGTAGCCCAGGTAGAAGTGAAGTGCAGCACACCCATGCTGATGTACATGATGTAGTCTCCAGCACCTCTTCCTTGTTCTGAGTGATGCTGCTGTTAGATTCTGTAAAGCAGTAGCATTCCTGAGAGGAAATGGTAAACAGGCTTAATGCTTTCTCAAAAAAAAAAACAAACAAAAAAAAAAAAACAAAAAAAAAAAAACCCAACTTTTTTCTTTTATAAAGTTTGCACTGTGAAAGAAACCTGTGGAAATTTTAGAATTTAGGAGATAGAAGTGCTAACTGATGAATTATGAAATCTGTTTACGAACAAAGAGGTTTTTATTATCGTTATAAAAAAACTGTCTGAAAAACTTAATAACCTTGTTCAGAAAGATGTATTTAAGGTCAAGTTTCTTAATTTTTCAAATAATTTGTTCTGTATTTAGCTGTGTATGTTTTCTGAGTTAGGATAGTTCATTTTATTTTATATATATGAGTGTTTTGCCTACATGTACCTGTGTTCACCACAGTGTATGCAGTGCCCTCAGAGGCCAGAAGGGTTTGGGCGTTGGATCCTTAATTGGAGTTACAGGTGGCTGTGAGCCTCTGTGTGGGTTCTAGAAATTGATTCTGTCCTCTGGAAAAGCAGCCTGTACTATTGCTGAGCCAGCTCTCCAGACCAATTATGTAGTGTTGATACTTAGAATTTCTGACTGGATTCATTTAAGCTCTAGAAGTATATAAAATTTGGAAGTGTCTTAAATGAGATCTCTTTTTCTGATGTAAATAAAGTTCTCAATATAGCAAAAAATTTGAATTAGCCTAGTTGTTTATCACCAAATAACTGGATAATGAAAAATAGAGTTACAAAATTCATAGGAAAATGGATACTTAAAAACACACACACACACATACACACACACACACACACACACACACATTAAGCAAGACCACATTATCTCAGGAAGGGTGTTCTCCTTCATATAGGCAGTCTAGTCAATTATGTATGTATATAAGCAAATGTATGTGTGGGTATGTATGTGTAGAAAAGAGCACAAGAAAGGCTAAATATCAGAGGATAAAATGAATACAGGTGATGGACGTGAAATATGAAAGAGGATATAGAGCTAACTATAAGCTTTTCTGGTCAAGTAAAACTAAAACACCAAAATTCTGTTAAGGATTCTTCATTTTTGGTGGTGGATAAGTGCATAAAAATATATTCAGTAGTGGAAGTGTGAAATCCAGTATAACGCTCCACAGCTTCAGAACGGCTGCTCTAACTGTGTAGAAGTTCACTGTGGTGTATAGATTTTAGGTCTGGTTAATTGAATCTAATAGAGACTTTGGTATGTGATGTTTATTTTACTTGCAAGTTGTTTTTTAAAAAATAAGTTTATAAGATTTTTTAAAAAGCAAATGAAGGTATATCTGTTAACATGTACTTAGTTTAAAAATATTTTTAAACTGTATTTTGTGTAAGGTGATTAAACTTCAAATCTTAATATTATGTGCGTGTTATTTTGATTCTTAATAAGGTAAAGTGGGGTGTGGCGAAAGAAATACCAACTCAGAAGAGCAGCAGTGGTCTTCAGGTTAAAAATAAAGAAGAAAAGATGAAGGTGTGGGCAAAATCATGTTTAAGGGGTCGTGCTGATCCCAACCTGAATGCTATAAAAATTGAGAAGTTATCTGATGATGAAGACGTAGACATCACAGATGAGCTAGATGAGTTGATTTCTCAAACATCACAGAAGAATTCCGGCAACCATCTTACCTTAGATGTTCCTAATAGTAAAATGTGTAAGACCGACCAAGGAGAATTATGCCACGAAGGTTCATCAGCTAAGTCTTCAGGAGAATGTCTTCAGAATGTGAAACAGAGTGAAGCGGAAGCATGTTCAAGCTCAGAAATTACATCACGGGCTGAAAAACAGAACAATAATGGCAAAAACTCAGTCGAATTAAATGAGAAATACAGTAAACTGGTTGAAGAATGCACTGCACAAGGTGGAGAACTAACAGAGGAAGCCAAGCACTTACCTTCTCCAGAGCCCTGTGAGGCTCAGAAGGACTCAAGTGGAAATGAAGTGGTTTTGCTCCCTTGCCAGATGGAGGAGGAAAACCATGAAGGAGAAGAGCTTAAGCCGCCAGAACAAGAAGTAGAAATAGACAGAAACGTCATTCAAGAAGAAGAAAAGCAAGCAATTCCTGAGTTTTTTGAGGGGCGCCAAACTAAAACACCAGAACGCTATTTGAAAATTAGAAACTACATTTTGGATCAGTGGTAAGAATTACATTGTACATGTTCTAAAAACTTGATACTCTGAAGTGTATTGATTAGGCCCATGTAGAATGGTGGATTTGCTAGAGATCTAGAGCGTTTGCATGTCTTCCTTCAGTCATCACAATTTAAAGTTTCTCATAGTAAACTTAACAACTTTGATAAACAAGGACATCCATTGCTATCAAAGCACCTCATTCCTCTGTAAACTGGAAGCCTGGCAAAAGGAAGTGACTGTTGGGTTTTGTTTTTGTTTTTTTTTTGGGGGGGGGGCAGCAGTTTCTTGGGGCAGTGTTAGGAAGCTGTAACTGTAGAACATAGTGTCCTGGGAAAGGAGAGAATTTCCAATTTTCACATGTATTTGAGTATAAATAAGGACAAACTTAGAGACAGAAATAACATTAAACATGGCTATAGTACAGAAGTTGTTGTCTGAAACAGTTCTTCAGTGCTTGTAACTTGGAATGTGGAATGAGCACAATTACTTATTAAACCAAAAGACTACCCTCCTCGTTAGCCCAAATGCACTGAAAGTGACTAGACTTGGTTATGATAGCTTATTGAGCCTCCTTCAAGCACCGATAGTTGCTGTTAATGTTTCAGAGTTCTTTGGGTGGGGAGATTCTCTGTTGTCCTTTGTTCTCTCCTCTATCAAAGGTTTCTCTGTCCTGCTTCACTGGCTTTCTACTAGAACCTAGGATGCTACCTTAGATGAACATTGTTAAATAACTCATTTCACTTAGATAACATTAATTTACATGGCTTTTAAAGACAGCCATGTTAAAAAAAAAAAATGTTTGCTCTTGCTTTGCCTCATAGTGATCCTGCACTGACACAAGCACTAAAAAAACCATCTTCTGGCTAAGGATGTCGTTAGAGTAAGGAACACATAAGAGAAGCAGCTGACAGTTACCTAGTGCTTTGTGGTTTACAGAAGGCTGCCCTGTATATCATCTCATCTGAGTCTTCACAACAGTCCTGTGAAATACGCAAGTGGCATCTTTGCTGTTTGAAACAGATTAGCACAGTTCTCAGATAGAGCTTTAGGGTACCTGCCTTTGAACTTTCAACCAGCCACTGACCCATGAAAGGTATTAGTCCAACTCCCTCATTCTGTTACTCCATATTACCTAAAAGTTGACAGCTTTTAAATGTAGATTAAATTAGATCTCTCTTCATACCTGGGTTTGGTTTTGGAAATAAAAGAATGGATAGCCAAAGCTGAAGGCCTTCAAAACAATTTCTACCTCAGAAATGTCACAACTTGTGCATATTTAATGTTATTGTAGACAAATTTAATTTGTTACACTGAATTTTGGATTTTAAATTAGCAGGATAAATTACATAAGTAGAGTCAATTATATGGCAGTAGTTTCCTAAGTCCTTTTCTTTAATACACAAAGTCTATTTGGCATTGTTGTTTAAATATGAAAATTTAATGGAAAAGTATGAAAGCAAAAGAAATGTTTTTAAAGAGAACATATAAAGTACAGAACAATTCAGGTGATACTTTTTGTTTAAAAAGGGAAAGTGTTAATCAACTGTTAATGACATTATTCTACCTTATTCTACCACATACCATACATTATATTTAAACCATCTTCAAATCTCTTGACTTTCCTTACAAATGAAAACATAAAGTACACAGAGGATGAGGACCTGTTTACAGGTCTCACGAGGTGTGAAGGCGGCTTCAGCTTCAGTGTTAGTTCAGTAGTTAAAGAGCTGTAACTCCGGCCTTACCTTCTCTTCCTTCAGAGCTTCTGGTGCTGGTTTTTTGACTTTTCGGTTCTGCTCAGGGAAGCTGATGTGTATGGCAATGCTCCTCTCTGTCCTGGCATCTTGTATTTGTTTTTGTCATACAACTTAATACCACTGAAAATGCTACCATTTTGTGAATTGTTGCCTACCATAGTCCTTTAAGAATGCAGGCAATGTGAAGACATTCTGTCTGTTTTGTTTATCAAGTGCCCACTGCTTAAGACAGTGCTTAGACGACAGAAGGCATTTTGTTGGAGGAAGAAGATCTTTGGTGAACAGAAGTATTTGCTATCTAAGCCATGAGTAAGCCTGTTGATTAGAGAAGACTGATGTAGACGAAGCCAGTTTTCGGGCTCCTACCATTAGTTTTCAATAGCTGTGCTCTTTCCTACATTCTTGTCATGCTTGTATAGTTTGTTTGCCTTTCTTTCATGAATCACTGAAGTCTCAGCTTTTCTGTGGAAGTTAAAGTATTCTCCTCTATCACAGTTATTTTCACCGTCTACGAACCTTGTAGATTTATGGATTTTAATTTTGTAGGTTTAGCAAGGCCTTCCCTAAGCACCCTATGTAAAGTAGTCTATGCCTGTTTGTTGCACTGTCTTCATTTAGGCTTTTCTTTCTGTTTAGAGCTATTGTTTGATAACAATATATATATTATTCCTTTATGTATTGAGAGTCTCCATTGGAATTTAAGGTCTTTGACAGTAAGAACTTTGCATTGTTTACCTCCCAGACTCTTGTTCCTACAACAGTGTCTGGGACATGGAACACAGATACTTACAGAATAAAATGTGAACAAGCAGTATCTGTGCTGTCAGTTAAGGCCTGGGTCAGTGTCTGCATCTGGATCTTACCACTTGTTCACATTAAGTAGGTGCTGTGGTGATTCTGGCCAGCTCGTGTGCTCCCTTCTAAGATGGGGTTGGTAAGGTCGTTCTCATAGCATTAGGAAGATTGAGCCTGTGAATCTAGCAGTGCAGCGTTTGCCTGATCAGTGATTGATTTCTACTATTGTAAAGTTCCCTGTTCCTGTTCAAAGTACATTAAGTAATAAGATTAGTATATGAATCTTAAATTTCTTTGGGAGTTTCTTGATTTCCTTTGGAATCCCCTAGAATTTGTCTGTTTTCCTTTTTAGAATAAGTTCTTACAATTAGAAATAAATATACAATACTTAAATATTTTTTGAGAGAGCTAATAATTAAAAGCATTGGCAAAGCTGGGAAAGCATGAGGCCAGTACTGTAACAAAGGAAGAGCAGGAGGATGTCTCAGTACTCAGTCTTCTCAATTCCCAAAGTGCTCTTTTATTCACAGATGCAGATGCAAATTGGTTCTATACAAAATAAGTTTCTATTTTCAAGGTTTGGGGATACCTGGGATCTGTTGAACTTAGTATTGGGGAAAGAATATTTGGAACACAATCATTCTAAAAATACTTGTAAGTTGTTGAATCCTTTAAAGATATTTTATATGTGAAAAAAAGGACACTTGGGTATTTTTTTGTTACACAATTAGGCATTGAGTGAAGGTAAAATTTTAATATATTTCATATATTAAAAGTTTTCCCCAGAAATCCTTTTAAAAATGTTTCTATTCATCCAAAATAATTGTACTTCCATCTTTTAATTAGGGAAATATGCAAACCGAAATACTTAAATAAGACCTCAGTACGTCCTGGCCTGAAGAACTGTGGGGATGTTAATTGTATTGGACGGATTCATACATACCTCGAGTTGATAGGAGCAATCAATTTTGGATGTGGTAAAAATAAAAACCCAACAACATCTTTTACTTGGCATTTTTAAACCTTATAGCACCCATTAATTTTTATGATGGTTCAGATTCAAGTGGATTTAAGTATATGGAATTCAGAGAGAGAGAGAACGAGAGAGAGAGAGAGAGAGAGTATAACATTATAAAATAAGTGTATTATTAAGATTTTGATGTTAAAGAGATTTCTGCTAATTAAACTGGTTCCCTTTGAAGATAGAATTTTAAAGGAAAGTATTTTATCTATATAATAGAAATAATTCATCAAAAGAATTCTTTGTCAAGTAGAAGTAAATAATTTTATGAGAAATCTAAGAATAGCCTATTTACTTTACAAATACAGGTTGAGATCACCATAACAGTTAAAAAAATTTAGATGTTGAGAACTTTTTTTTGCACATATTCCAAGATCCAACAAAGTCTAATATTTGAAGCATACCTGTTGTAACATATTTTGAATAAGGATTACTCACCCTGTACTGTATTCCTGCTAGATATGTTTTCTAGCAATGACTAAACAAAGGAAATAGCTTATGAACCTGTATTTTTAATTATAATAAAAACACAAAATATTTTAATGAGGTTGGTGAGATGGCTCAGTGGCATTTGCCCCTAAGCCTGAGACTTGAGTTTGATCACTAGGATCTACTTGATAAGAGAGAACCACCTCCCAAAAGTTGTCCTTTGACTTTGACATGCATGCACCTACACATGTACCCACGCATACACAAGCCTGTCATTCTTGAGTTTTCTGATTCAAAGTTGATGAGTAAACATGTCAGAGTGAATTCTATCCTATCACTGAATTTACATGACACAGCTCTGAAGAAAGCGGATGGTGATGGGCACCGGTAGTAATAAGGAACCAGAGCTTTCCCACCCCGGTGTTGGAGATAAGCCAGGGAGAGCTAACCAGAAAGCCTCTGACAGATGATTTCATTTTTGTGTGTTGAGAATGTACAGTCTATCTTAGGGTTACTCTTTCATGTAGATGGCTTTTGTGCCCCAAGCTCTGTGTAGAGACTAGTTTTTTAGGAAACTAAGTTATTTTAGATGCAGCCACAAAGAGATGACATACTGTTTTCTGTATTAAACTGTCAAAGTTAGCAAATAATCAGAAGTTACACACATTACTTATTTTTTAGATAATTGCTTTTATTGATCATAACAGCAATATTTATTTGAGAACTAAGTGGCACATCAAATGTATGATTGTGGGATAAGAATCATAGCTGTAGTCAGTATAGTATGTCTTCCTAATTAACAGATTGCACAGAATAATAGATTGTTTTATCTTTCCTGAATTCCAATAGAGCAGGCAGTATATAACAGGCCACAACCAGTTGATAAAGTACGAGTGACCGACAGAAAAGATGAAGAAGCAGCATACCAGCTTGCCTGGCGCCTGCAGTCTATGGTAAGCAGCTGCTCATTGAGTGGAGTCTGTATGGAATTTAAATGAAGAACATGTTTTCTCTTGTGTTTCACCTTAGCTATTTAATTGTATATGAGACAGAAACCAAATGAACTAGGAAACCCTTCAAATTCACTGGCAAAGTATGTAAAAACATGTTTTACTAAAGTGGTCTTGGCCTACTTGGTTTTGATTTATAAACCTAACATGTCAGGTGCTACAGAGATGGCTCAATGGTTCAGAGTTGGTTAATGGTTGCTCTTGCAGAGGACCCAAGTTTGGTTTAGCACCCACATGGTGGAGATTACAAGTTTTTGTAATTCCAGTTCCAGAGAGTCTAACATGTTCTTCTGGTTTTCTGGACATTAGGCAAAATACCCTAAACACTAAGATAACAAAAACAAAAAAGCATAGCACATACAGCTGGGTGTTGTGGCATGTGCATTTAGTCTCAGCATTCAAAAGGGAGAGGCAGGCAGATTTCTGTGAGTTCACCATCAGCCTGGTCTCCACAGTGAAACCATATCTCAAAAACAAAATAACAGTTATCCAGCAAGTTTCCTGTAAGCCAGTCACAATAAGATCTCATTAGTTTCACATTAAATTGGTGACAGGCAAAAACATCTCAGATTATTTTGGCTGTGAACAATTTCTACCTGAGTGTGCTGTCTTAAGAAAGGTTGCTTTCAAATGGCTCTTTGGATTATACAAGTTACATACCTATCTTTGGAAGCTGGTCCATTTTATGCACCTCAGATACGATGTTTGCAAATCTCGGTAAGTCATGGAGTCTACACATTTTGTGGTTTTTCAGTGTTTGTATTAACTTAGCACTGGTCTTTCTAAAGCTTGGATAATTTTTTTTTTTTTTTTCTGTTTTCACTATACCTTTTGCTCTCTGTTCTTTTCTACCACAGACAAATGGAAACAAATCCTTTTTTTTTTTTTTTTTGTTCTTCTTTGTGGTCTTAACATATTTTTAATCTTGGTATTTTACTTTCTAGGTAGTAATGGAAAGTAAAGTAAAATGGAAATCAAATTAAATGTAGAAAATCATTAGTGCCATGCTTTTTAAAGTGGTGCAATGATGGCACCGCCTAGGTCTTGCCTTGCCAGCTGCTGCCAGTGCCCACAGAATTTGGTTGAGTATCTAAGCAGAGAACTGACTGTTCACATTGTCAATAGAATACAGTTTATTGAGTTGATGATCAGACATCAAAGTGCTTAAGTAGTAGAGTTTTAGATAGGTATTGTTTAGATTTTGTGTGTTAAAGATTTTGCCTGGTTAATTTTGTTACTTTTGCCTTTTTTTTTTTTTTTTTTTTTTTTTTTTTCTTACTGTAGCGAACAAGAAGACGTAGGGTCCGAGATCCATGGGGAAACTGGTGTGATGCAAAAGACTTAGAAGGGCAAACATTTGAGGTAATTTGACCATATTTGTGGTTCATCCATGAAGCCTTGTTTCATTATTTTAATTCCTATATATTATGCATATAATTAGTTTATTGAAAAATTACCATTAATCAAACCAGAGGCAAATGGTACAGTTTATGAAGTCTGACTTGTGCTGAGAATTTTGATTCTCAGTCTCCACATTGTTGTCTCTTAGGTCAAGATGTGTATCGTATAATTATAAAAACAAACCACAGTAAACTGGCTAAGCTGCAGCCAAGCCACTTGTACTTCCGTCCACTTATCATCTGTCTCCTATGACTAGCCTGCAGAAAGCCGACTATAGTGTGTTCTTCCCTTAGCCCCATAAAATGACAACACTACAGACTTGTAATAACTAGCCAGATTTATAACAGTAAATCTCCAACCCCAAAATGCCTGGGCAAAGAACACAAAACTCATTTGATATAAATATAAGCTGCACACCTAGAATGGGCAAATGTACCCTACACTGCTTATTGCCCATCTATGAAATCTCTAGCTACTTGAGGCTTCTCCAGACCACATGGTTCAGCTCCATTTTCTTCTCCTGGTTCCATCTTGTCTCTCTATCTTGCCTCTCTCCTCTGAGCTTTCCTTCTCCCCATCTCTTCCCGTTCTGCCTGGAAGATCCCACCTCCATATCTTCGCCCAGTGATTGGCTTCCTGTTGTCCTTATCAGCCAATATCAAATAGCTAGGGGACATTCCCCTACAAAGATGTACCATTCTGAGCAGTTGATGTGCTCTATGCATTTCATTAAATGATATTCTTTTGAATGATATTTGATAACCAATTAAAATACTCTTCTAAATATAATGCATATTGAATTATAAGTATTCAAGTGTTATTTCTGTCAGTAGAAATTGGGACCCAGATAGGAAACATAGGCAACAAATTATTGTACGTATATACACATCCACTCACATGTTCACATATAAAATTTGTTGTAAATAATTAGTGTAGTAGAGTGGAAAGAAAGTATAAGTGTACTTACTAGCTTTGTTATCTCAAGTAGCTACTTAACTGTACTAAATCTCATAATTTTAATTTATGAAGGATGGATGATAGCCCTCTGAAAGGATTTTAAAAGAACTGAGATGAAGTATGTTAAGTCCTAGTATTAGTCATTCAGTAAAGCTGCTCAGACTAGGTACTCAATAAATGTTTCCTTTCTCATGCCCCCTACCTGCTCCTAACCTCACACCTGGACTCTTGTTGGCATCACAATAAGTAATATATGGTTCCTTCCCATAAGGTTGGTCTAAGGATATGAGGTACTCCCAAAGAGTGTGATGAGGAAAGAGTTCACAAAAAATGAGATGTTTGAGCCAAAGGATCAGGAGAAGAATCATCTCAGAATGTAGATGGAAGCGTTCTAGGCTGAGGGAGTTGCACAAGCAAAGGTACAGATATAGGAAAATACTAATATTCTGGGAAAGATGCATAGTATGTTTAACTAGGGTGTAGGGATGACTAGATTATGAACATTAATGTATTTAACTTGACAGCACACCATGAGACTATTATTACTGCTGTTATCTGCTTCATAAAGATGTGGAAACGGAAGTGTGAAGGCCCTGGAGCTTGGTGACGGTCTCTCAGCTAATGATGCAGTAGAGCTGTACGTTTCTGCTCCAGAATTTTATGATGCTGAAGACCCCAGTCCATGGTGCCAGAGATCAAACCAGGGCCTCAGATGTGCTGGGCATGCTTCACCACAGAGCTACCTCCTTAGCCCTTGGAATCTGCACGCTTGATTATCACACCTTCTTGATTAGCACATTGTGATGTTTGAGTTAAGGAAAAAAAAAATTAGCCACCTGAGACCTGAAAACTAGAAACTAGAAATGATAGACTTGAAGGTTTTTGAAATTTAATGACTGCTACCATTGATTGAAATGGGCAAGTCAGAAGAAGCAAATTTTCCTTTTGATGGGGCTATATAATTTGACATAATTTTAGAAGTATTGTTCAATATTTATTAGTAGCAAGGAAACAGTGTATACCAACTTGGTTGGTCTTGTTCTCACATGTCCTTAACTGTTATATTTATTCTGCCTGAGTAGCTGATGAACCCTTTGATTGGCTGTTTTGTTTTAGCATCTGTCTGTGGAGGAGTTGGCAAGAAGAGAAGAGGAGGAAAAGTGCAAACCTATTAAATTTTCCAAAGCTTCAAAACTTCCAAAAAGGTACAATGTTATGCTTATAATGTATTTCCTTAACTTACTACACATGGTTAGAAAGTACATGAAAAAATGCCCAGTAGCTGTGTTAGATACTTCTTACAAAATGTATCCAGGAAAATAGTTTTTTCTTTTTCTGGTTTGTGTGTGTGTGTGTGTGTGTGGGGGGGGGGGGGTGGTACACGCACAGGTGTCCATGTCTCTGTATGTGTATGTAAGCCAGAGGTTGATGTCAAGAATGTGCTCTGTTATTCTCACACCTCATTTATTAAGGCATGGTCTTTATCAGACTGCAGCTTGCAGATGTTTGTCTCGATAGTCAGCTTGACTGGAATTACAGCTGAGCTACTATACTCATCCAGCATTTGCATGGGTTTCTGGGACGCCAAACTCAAGCTCTGCTTACAAGACAAACACTTAACTGCTGGACCATTCTCTTAGCCTTGCTTATTATATTTTGGAATTTTTTAAAATTATTTTATTTCACTGATTATCAATTTGGGAAAATTTGAGCGAATGCTTCAAAGTTCTGGCACATTGAGTGTTGGGGATTACTGCCTGTGTATAACAGGAGTCATCCAACCCTAGACGTGGTCAAATAGTCTCATTTTCGGGTTGAATTTTCACAAGTTGGGAGTTTGTTGTTTTAGTGTGATACAGTAAGCTGAAATTGATAATTTGCAAATTGTCTTAGTCAATTGAGTTCCCTGGTTTTTCTAGGCATCTTACTTCCTGCAGATGCCCCATTAAATAGACTGCAGTTTTGGCCTCTCACTTTTCAAAGCAAGATGTTGAGAAATGCTGTTGCAATATATTTCCTTGGCAGGGCTTGGGTCCTCATTTATAAATTAATTAAAGCAGCTACCACTGTTTGTTGTGTTTAAGTTCTTTATGTGAACACAGTTAATCCCTTGACAAACCTTTGCAACATTAGTGTCACACCCATTTACCTATAGGATAATGGAGCGACAGAGAGACATACTGTATTTGGTTGTGCTGCTTGGTATAGAAATTGTGGTTTAAGCCCAGGCTTAGGAAGGCCCAGGAGTCCTTAGACCTGGTACTATAATTGTTACCTCTCCAAAATGGAAATTTAACCTTACCCTGTGGGCAAATGCACTAAGTATTTTTTTTTTTAATTCTTTTTGATAAGCCTAGACTCCTAATATTTAGACATTTAATATTCTGGATCTAAATGTGAGACTTAGAGTTATTGTGATTTTTAAATTGTTCTCTGTTGCCAGGAACCTCTTAAATCAATGCATTTTTTTTTTTTTTTTTTAGCTTTGTGCTCTTAGCATTGATTGATTGATTGATTGATTTAGCAATTTAGCATTTCAATAAAGGTACTATTTCTACTATTGATCACCAAATAAAAAGGTCTGCTGGAATAAGCCTTGGAAATCATACTTTAACACAGTTTCATATAGAAATCATATATATTTTGCTTAAAACTCAGATTTAAAAATTGTAGTGTCTCATTTACAATAGAGCATTCCCACCAAAAATGTCTGTGCACTTCACTTGTAATGATTATTTTTCATGGCCCATTAATATTAGTCACCTCTTTGCTTTCCTAGACTTGAGTATCTAACACCTCTGTTTCCATATCTGCTTTTGTGTTCTGTCCATTAAGTCTCTCTAGCTCTCTGATCTTCCATCCTCCGCAGCCCTTCAGGAAACAGCAGCCTGCTCCTGTCTGCAGGTTAAATTCAGAGACGTTCTTCAGTCTGCTTGCTCTTCAGCATTTATACATTCCCATTCCATCTCAGCCTGCATTGTTATGTTTTGTTTGGTTTTATTTAGTTTTATGTGTATGGCTATTTGACCTACATATGTGTAAGTGCATGCCTGACAGCCTTGGCAGCTAGAAGAATCTGTTGGATCCCTGGAACTGGAGTTATAGATGGTTGTGAGGGACTGTGTGGACACTAACAATCAAACCTTGGTCTTCTAGAAGAGCATCCGTCTTCTTAACCTCCAAGCCATTTCAAAGTGGCCCCAAATTTGATACATAGCTGAGGAGGACCCTAAACTACTGATCTTCCTGTTTCTCCCAAGTGCTAGGATTACAAGCATGTAAATAGTTGTTCCACTGCAGTGTTAGTATCTCTGGTCAGCTGAAGAGCTGTGTTTGTTTATCCCGAACCTTTGGTTGTTAAAAGACAATGAATTTCCTGCTTTCTTAATATTTTTTCCTTCAGGCAAAAGTTTGGGTTTTAGTTTTTTAAATTAGTGATTAATACTTTTTTTTGCTCCCCTTGAGACTATATTAATTTTTTCTTTTTCAGCTCATTTGATCCCTTCCAACTGATACCTTGTAATGTTTTCAGTGAAGAAAAGCAGGTACTCAATGACTGCTCATAATGCCGCAATTGGATGGGAAGTACCCTTTATCTATGTGTGTATATATATGGCATGTATATAAATTAATTTGACATGGCAGGGTACATTAAGGATCTGGCCAATGAGTCAGGCAGAAAATGAGAGGAAAGAGAATAGTTTCCTGCTGGGGCTTTAAAGCTTAGGTGTTTTAAAGTCTGGTTTGCATTGGACTTTGATGAATGGTGAGACCTTGGTGGGGTGGGTAAGGAGAAAAGATGGATATTCCTATCAGGGAGAAAAATCTCTCTTTTTATGCTTTCCTTCTCTTTTTATATTTCAGGAACCATTTCAGGTGAAAGTAGCTTCAGAAGCACTTTTAATAATGGATTTGGTAAGGTTAACCTATTGTGCTTTACTTATTTCTTGTATTATTATTATTTTTTTTTTTTTGTAGACCTAAGAGAAAGTGGAAGACAGATATTTCAGATTTTTAACTATTCTTTTTACAAGGAATTGAATTTTTTCTTTTAAAGGAAGGCCAGATAATTGCATGTTTTCATAGTTTAGAAAAAAATGGCTTGATGTGAGTTTTGCCGACTGTCTAGCATTATTTACCACTTACCATTTTGTAATAACCAGTGTCTGCTGTCCAGTAAATGACCAAAACTCCACATTGTCTAAAATGCAGAGGCCACTTATTTGTACTCAGTGCCTGCAGACAGACACCTCTACCAATTGTGTGTGCTAGTGCTGGTTTTCTACAGGAGGTTCTATAGGGACTTACTTGTGTCCCTAGAATTCAAATGGTGTCTTCCTTTTTAAGTGAACAAGCTCCATCTTCCTGTATATGGTTCTAAGTCTCTTAGGCAACAGGAAGAGTCTGAAGTCTATGCCCACTGCAGCTCCCTGCAGTGCCTCTCCTTCAGAGCTGTACTGCACTGCACTGACAGCATTGTTCCATGATAGCGAGGTGGATGTGACTCGGAGGCTTTGTTTGTGGATGTGGTCTGAGTCTGCCCTCATGTTTCTTTTAGCATGCCCACGTGTCTATGGCAGAGGTGATTGGCCTTTTAGGAGGAAGATACTCAGAGGCTGAGAAGATCCTTGAAGTAAGTCTTCTTTTTAAAACATTTCAGTTACCAGCTGCTATACCAAATATTTTATAGAAATCAGAAAATATAATGAAAATATTGATTTATATCTCTATGTGTGAGAATATGCAAGTATATAAAGTTATATATTCAGAAATGACTTAGCATTCCATATACTGAGCACATCTGATTTCTGTGAAGAGAGAGAGGATTCTGCCAGCCTTGGCTACACACTACTTTCACCAGAGAAAAGCTACAACCAAGGGCAGGAATGTTTGCTAGTCTTGTGGGTAAAAACTGATATTCCTCATTCTGCTGAAATTATTTTCATATGTAATAGGAATTGATGAAATGCCATTGGGTAGGCATTATGGTGCAACCTGGAAAACTAACCATTATCATGTCTTTTAGATTAGGAAAGTGTTAGCTAAATTTCTAGCCTACAGTCATACCTTTGGAGTTTAATTTTTGGCAAGTAATCCAATTGATTTCACTATAATCATGCAAGAACAATCTTTCACAGGTCTGTGCAGCAGAACCGTGTAACAGTCTGAGTACAGGACTTCAATGTGAGATGGATCCTGTATCACAGACACAGGCCTCAGAAACCTTGGCTCTTAGAGGCTACAGTGTTATTGGGTGGTACCATTCTCATCCTGCATTTGATCCTAATCCATCTTTACGAGATATTGACACACAAGCCAAATACCAGGTGTGTTTATAGTGTTACATACTGACATTTTGTAAATTATTACACATCCTCTTTTGATTTCTATGGAATAACATTATTATTTTTAGCTTTACATCTCTAATATTCTTTACATCTGCAGTTTTGAAATAATTTGCTTTTTTTCTTTTTTTCTCTCCATGAAATTACATTAGTAAGCATTTGTAAGGTCAGCAGTTGAGTATAGGCAGGGTTTTTTTTGTTGTTGTTGTTGGGTTTTTTTTTTGGTCTTTTAGTATAGACAAGATTATTAGAGCCTTTAAAAAACCAACAATATGCAATAGGACAGGATTTGTTATAACTATAGTAGTCGAAAGCATTAATACCTCTCTTGGGAACAAAAAACCCAAGTTTTGTTTTATTCAATTTTATGTTTAATGTGTATTTTCTATGTAGGTAGCTATTTGTAAGTTCTTGCTATGTTAATAAGAATTATAGTTAAATGATTTCACATTATAGTATATGAACACATTTGTAGTATTTGATTCATTTTGCCTGACAATGACTATTACTCTGTGGCCCTTCGTTAGCCTGGAACATGTGGTAATTCTCCATTCTGTCTTGGCCCCTAGAGTCCTAAGATAGATTTGTATCACTATCATAACTAACTAATATATGAGAGACCTTTTGATGCCTTTTTTTATTGGATATTTTCTTTATTTACATTTTAAATGTTGTCCCCTTTTCCGGTTGCCTTTTGTTTTTAACTTTGCATGTATGTATGTGTGGTGAGGTGCACACTTCTATGTGCTTGTACATGAGCCAGAGGAGAACATTGAGTGTCCTGTCACTTTCCATTTTATTCCTTTGAGATGAGACTTCTCACTGAACCTGTAGCCAGGATGGTACCCATCAGTGCCCTGTCTCCTCATCTCCCCCCGCCCCAGCACTAAGGCTACAGGTTCCATATGCATGGAACTCTTTACACCAGGTTTATTATGTGCATTCTGCATAGGTGAGTCCTATTCCTCCTGCTTGCATAGCAGCTACTAAGTCATCCACCGAGCCATGCTGCGTGGATTTTTTTTAAGGATCATTTCTGACGAAAAGCAGACTTTGGTCCTGAAAATAATACTTAAGGCATTTCATTCAGCTGCTGCTGTTTGGATGTAGCCCTTTTCTGTTTCCTTTTCTCCAGTTAGTTGTGTAGAGCATTGAGACTTGAAATTAATTATACTTTTCTTATCATTGCAGAGTTACTTCTCCAGAGGAGGAGCAAAATTCATTGGAATGATTATTAGTCCATATAATCGAAGTAATCCTTTACCATATTCCCAGATTACCTGCTTGGTTATAAGTGAAGAAGTTAGCCCTGATGGTACCTATCGTAAGTTGTCAGCAATAATAAGTTCTTGCTATCTCTATCCTCAAATGAAAGAACTTAGAACTGTAAAACTATTTAATGAGATAGATTGTGAATCAACCAAGGGCTTGATGTATGCCACCTAGTTAAATCAACCTCCTTCCTTTCATCCTAGTGGTCCCATGGCCTTGAGTAAAAGGAAAAAGATGTAGAGCAGTGCCAGAGCAGCCAGTGTGTATGCTGAGTGAGCATTGGAGGCATTGTAGTACATACAATATAGTTCTCATATCATGAAAATATTTTCATAAATGCAATCTTGCTTTCCATGATGTGCCATGTAAATAAAGGAAAAACAAAACCATAACTCCAGCTTTCTATCACCTCCCAGGATTTTAGGCTTCCCAAAGACAGACTGATTTCAGATTTCCTAAGTCCCATCTGTCTTGACATAGCCCATTACCCAACTTGGTTTCTCTGGGATGTGTGCCTCCTCTATGTCTCCTTGTGTTTGTCCCAGTCATCTATGTCTACATAGGAATTAATACAGCAGACTAAGAAAGGCAGGGAGGGAACTGTGATGGAAAGGAAGTAGTGGGAGACTCCGATCTTCTCTGTGTGTAGTTGTGTGTGATAGGCACTTGCAGTGTTCCCTTCCCATCGAATCAGGACATCTTTGTCACTAAACGCTATACTGTACTCACTTTTCAGTCCAGCATCTAGCACAGAACCTGGTATAAAGTGAATTCTAAATGAATGTTTGCCTAATAATTAGTTACGCTTTATTCTTAATCATCTTTAGGGTGCTATATACTTCATAGTCTTTTCAATCCTGTTGACTGCTAATATATCTTTTTTATATATAAATCTACAGTGTTTTTCTGCCTTAATGGCCAGTTTGTCTCTTAATGTAGTTTATTGTTTTTGAATTCCTAGTACCAGCTAATCAGCACTGATTTTTTTCGATCACCTCACTTTATTTTCTATATTTATGCCTTTACTCATCCCCAATTTGCATTTTTAATTGGATATTTTATTTATTTACATTTCAAATGTTATTACCTTTCCTGGTTTTCCCTCTGCAACCCCACTATCACTTCCCCCTTTACCCTGCTTCAGTGAGGGTGCTACCCACCCACCTACCCACCCACTCACCAACTCCTGCCTCACCTGCCTAGCATTTCTCTACACTGCAGCATCAAGCCCTCACAGGACCAAGGGCCTCCCCTCCCATTGATGCCAGATAAGGCCCCTTCAGCTCCTTCAGTTCTTCCCCTAACTCCTCCATTGGGATCCCTGTGCTCGATCTGATGGTTGGCTGCAAGCACCCGCATCTGTATTGGCCAGGCTCTGGCAGAGCCTCTCAGGAGACAGCTGTATCAGGCTCCTGTCAGCGAGCACTTCTTGGCATCTACAATAGTGTCTGGATTTGGTGTCTGCATGTGGGATGGATCCCCAGGTGGGACAGTCTCTGGATGGCCTTTCCTTCAGTCTCTGCTCCACTCTTTGTCCCTGTATTTCCTTTAGACAGGAACAATTCTGGGTTAAAATTTTGGAGATTGATGGGTGGCCCCATCCCTCAACTGGGGGGCCATGCCTAACCTCTAGATATGGTCTCACCAGGTTCTCCCTCCCCTTTGTGGTGCATTTCAGCTAATGTCATCCTCATGGGGTCTTGGGAGGCTCTTGCTTTCCTGGCATCTGGGACTTTCTGCTTGCTACCCACAGTTCCCATCCTCCATTGCTGCACACCTCTGTTCAATTTCCTGACCCTCTGTACATCTCCATCTCCTCCCATACCTGATTCTCCCCACTCTTTTTTCTTTCCTCCCTGATTCTTCTCTTCCTCCCAAGTCCCTGCCACCCTCTACTTCTCTTGATTATTTTGTTCCCCCTTCTAAGTAGGACTGAAGCATCGACTCTTCGGTCTTCCTTCTTCTTGAGCCTCACGTGTTCCGTGAGTTGTATTGTAGGTATTCCACGCTCTTTGCCTAATATCCACTTATCAGTGAGTACATACCATGTGTGTTCTTTTGTGACTGAGTTATATCACTCAGGATGGTATTTTTTAAGTTCCATTCATTTGCCTGTGAATTTCATGAAATCATTGTTTTTAATAGCTGAGTAAAACTTTATTGTGTAAATGTACCACATTTTCTGTATCCATTACTCAGTTGAAGGACATCTGGGTTCTTTCCAACTTCTGGCTATTATAAATAAGGCTGCTATGAACATAGTGGAGCATGTGTCCTTATTACATGTTGGAATATCTTCTGGGTATATGCCCAGGAGTGGTATAGCTGGGTTCTCAGGTGGTACTATGTCCAATTTTTTGAGGAACTGCCAGACTGATTTCCATAGTGATTGTACCAGCTTGCAATCCCACCAACAGTGGAGGAGTGTTCCTCTTTCTCCACATCCTCACCAGTATCTGCTGTCATCTGAGTTTTTGATCTTAGCCATTCTGACTGGTATGAGGTGGAATCTCAGGGTCATTTTGATTTGCATTTCCCTGATGACTAAGGATGTTGAACATTTCTTTAGGTGCTTCTCAGCCGTTCGCATTTCCTCAGTTGATAATTCTCTGTTTAGCTCTGTTTCCCATTTTTTAATAGGGTTATTGGTTGTCTGGAGTCTTAACTTTTTGAGTTCTTTGTATATACTGGATATTATTCCTCTATTGGATATAGGATTGGTAAAGATCTTTTCCCAATCTGTTGGTTGCCATTTTGTCCTATTGACAGTTTCCTTTGTCTTATTGAAGCTTTGCAGTTTTATAAGGTCCCATTTGTCTATTGTTGATCTTAGAGTATAAGCCATGGGTGTTCTGTTCAGAAAAATTTCCCCTGTGCCCATGTGTTCAAGGCTTTTCTCCACTTTATCCTCTATTAGATTCAGTATATCTGGTTTTATGTGGAGGTCCTTGATTTACTGGACTTGAGCTTTGTACAGGGAGATAAGAATGGATCAATTCTTTCAACTTAACTCAAATTTATGAAAGTTATAAAAGAAAGCATCCTAATAAACTTGCCTTTTCTTTCAGTCACATCTTGGTCTTCTGGGTTTTGATCATGAGCCTCTCAATTCCAGTCATTGCTAATAAGTTAGTTAATATTGGGTATATGTGACTGTACAATACAGTCAGGCAGTAAACATTTGATGAATGCCCAGGATGTTCAAAGAGCTGCTCAGTTGGCCTGCCAAGCTGTGATCTGAAGAGACTTTTACTTAAAAGGGGATTGGAGAAATAGTTGATGAAAATGGGTCTCTTTACACTTCTCCAGGTTTACCTTACAAATTTGAAGTACAACAGATGTTAGAAGAACCTCAGTGGGAATTAGTGTTTGAAAAGACAAAATGGATAATCGAAAAGTACGGACTTTCTCATAGGTATGTACTGTGGTTTGTGATACTCCATTGGCAGTGTTTCTCTTGAATCAGAGAAGGTAAAACCTAGATTACAAATAGAATACTTATGTCTGGCATTAATGACAGCTTATTTTACAGCTAATTGTATATTTACCTAATCAGTTTCTTCTCAAATTTTTTCCTATAGCAGCATCCCAATGGATAGACTCTTCCGCCAGGATTCTGACCTAACTTGTCTGCAGAAAGTAAGTTGCCTTCATTTTTAATTGCTTTCATTATTCAGATTTCAAAGCTGGTCATCTTGCTGTGTTTTCCACTGTTTTGTGGGTGCATTTTCGATATTTCCTTTGTTGATTTACTTTGTGGAGTAGTGTGTTTTATTGACTAAGCATATACATAGAAACGATTCTCTTTTAGAATGCATTTATCAGTGTTAACTAATATATTTCTTAGCAGGTTATTATTGTGTCCAGTGAAGAACCTTTTATTGTTCTTTAAACTTTATAAGTACCATATTACCTTTTAACTGTAATCGTCAGTCATTTTTAAAAAATATAGTATAAATGTAATTTAAATTTAAATGGTCATTCTGTTCTAACTTTGTACTTGAAAATTCTAAAGGTTTAGAATTTTTTTTCCGCTTTTGATTAAGATGACTAGACTGTTACCATCTTTGGTTTGTTTTGTTTTAGTCATTTGGGAATAATCCTAAAAAGTAAACATACTAAGTTCTTTTTGATGCTTTTTTCTGTATTCTATTGAAAGACCAATTTGTGCATCCCCAGAAAACTGCCCAAGAACTATGTACTTAGTTCTTTTTTGTTGTTTGTTTGATTGTGGCGGGGCTCCAATTTGAACCTTGCACACGGTCTAGACACTGTGCTTCATTCCCAGACTCACAGTCTTACTTGCTTTATTCTTTGTGTTATTGCTTTTAAAACTTTAGAGATAATTTGGCTCTGCAAATGTAACTGCCAAAAGGGCACAAATCACAGATTTGTACAAAGTAAGGAGCATTCCTCACACATGGTTGTTTCTTGTGGAGTTGTTAGGGAGCTAAATTTACCTTCAACAGTGATTCTAGTGCTCCAGTCTGAGATGGGTGAGGACAGTGTTTCTCACTTGAGTATTAAGAAATCTGAGGTTTAAAAAGAAGTAGTGACAGTTATGTAAGCCCTTTTAATATTTAATTATTTAAATATAAAACTTTTCTTTTCTACTAGCTTTTGGAGTGTCTAAGGAAAACACTAAGCAAAGTAGCCAATTGCTTCATCGCTGAGGAATTCTTGACTCAAATAGAAAATTTGTTCCTTTCCAATTACAAAAGCAAAGAAGAAAATGGACTGGCAGAAGAGAACAGTACAAAGGAATTGTTCATGTCGTTATCTTAAAGTAAGATGTTCTAATCTTGACATGCTACTGTAAATAATTGAGATTTTAAAGCAATGTAAATTGAGTATTTTTTTCTTTTAATCCAAAAAACTCTGAATTTTCCCACCTAAATAATGTGAGAGGAAGAGCAGTCAGCTTGTTGTCCTAGTGGTCATCAGGAGTGGTAGACCCTGCCTGCGTTAAGCTGTGTAGTGGCCATGAAAGCTTGAGCTCTGGTCTGCCGTGTGTGTGTGTGTGTGTGTGTGTGTGTGCGAGTGTGCGTGTGCGTGTGTGCGTGTGTGCGCGTGCTGCTTGACAGCTAGACTATGGCTAAGCTTTGCTCTTTCTCTGAAGGAGTGTATGTCTCACTTTGGCATCTTATCTCATAAGACATACTCACTTTCTTCCCATACGTTCTGGGGGTGAGATGTGTGTGTGTGTGTGTGTGTGTGTGTATGTGTGTGTGTGTGTTACTTGGATGCTGCAGCCTAGTTGTGGAACAAGTTAATGTGGTTGAGAACTACCAATTTATAAATCTAACAACATGCTCTAAAGTGCCAACACAGCAAAGGGGGAACATCCTTAGAAATGTTTAGACAGGAGACCAAAGGGGAGAAGAACCGATTTTCAGTCCGTTGTCTCTGCTTCAGTCTTATTGTGTACCACTATACTATAGGATAGTCAGCCTCCTCAGAGATTTAAACGTTTAAATGAATTTCACGAGGGAAATAATTAGCTCCAACTCTGTCGAGTTGCAGTAGCATGTGATAAAATGTCATTGAACTAGACATTGTAATGTAGCCCTCAACCTAGCGCTTTTCCCCTACTGTCAGGAGAAAGAGACAAATTACAGTCAAGCTTAAATCAGATATTGTAATAGAAACAAAAAGACGCCATCTAGTATTTTACATATTTAACCCAGTTTCATATACTTTCTGAAAGAAAAAGTAAAAGTAAACTTTTCATGTGAAATTCAAATTATTCATGTGATTATTAATGCGTATTCCTGCTAGCTGGAGAACTGGTGTTTGCCCCTTGTTTAGACCTTCTTACTGATGACAGTTTTGTTATACTGAAACTGAATGTGAGTTTAGAGTTTTCTTTTTTTTTTCTGTTATAGTTGTAGCCAAAGGAGGAGGCAGCACAGGGTGGACTGACTGCAGTCCTAGGTGGCCTGAATCAGATTTGGGCTGTGTGATTTGAAGAAATGAAGTTTGCTTTCTCTAGGCCAAGTTTGTTTTATGTAGCTGAGGCTAATCCAGCCCTGAGTGTTGCTCCAACTCTCACTTATCTGCTGACTTGCTACGCTGAACCTTTGGAACGTCACTTTAAGATCACGTGGTTCCCAAATTAATGTGTAGTTTTAAAAGAAAACTAGCAGTTTTTGATTTCCCTCTGTACATTTAATAATGAACAATCACACATACTTTGTAAAATCCTCTTGAAGTCTGGAAGTATAAGGACTCCAGAGCAAAAAATCAGGAATCCGGAGCCCTCCACCTAATGTGCTCAAGCTTTGGAAAGTGACCGTGATCCAGTCTCAGCTCTCTAAACTCATCAATTGACATTCAAAGAGCTGAATTCTGTAACTTGGTGTTTCTTCAAGCACAGAAGGCTACAAAAGTCTGTAGCCTTCTTGTGTTTTCCTTCTTCCTCACCTCTCTTCATAGGCTGTTGGAACAGACCTGAAATTGATGATAATTAACTTTCTTGCTGTTTTCCTAGAATGTTGTTGAATTTTTTTTAAAAAAAAAGCTGTTCTCAAATCTGGACTTTACACAATACCAATGGTTCACTACTCTCAAGGAATGGCAGTAGTCAGAGTGTAGGGGCCTTGAGAACAAAAGTTTTTAAGCAACTATTGAGGAAAAAACAATTTTCTGACTATAGAATATATTTGTAATTTATCTTATGAAATATTTTTAAATGCAGAGAAATATATACAGAGTATAGAAATCTCAAACCTACTGTTAAGAAAATATTTTACATAGGAATTAAATTCTTAACCAGTTTTTAATAGCATAAATTCAGAACATTCAGGGTTATTGTTTGTCTGCTTTTGTTTCCCATCGGTTCTCTGTGGTGCCTTCTTTTCTCTTGTCCTAGTGTCTACATGCTCTGGCAGCTGCAGATGGCCCATCTGCCAACTTTGACCTCCTGAGAATAGTTAGAGCCAAGACCTTAAAGAGCACAGATGAGTCTGGAGCTTGAGGGGGCATGTAACACAGAAGTTCATGGAAAAAAACAAACAACAAAAAAAAACAGGAAGGAAGAAACAAAGAAGGAAGGAAAGAAAAGTCCTTTCCAACAAGGTTTGCAGAAGTAGAGGACCAGAGTCGCCTGAGTCTCTTCATGCTATGTTCTATTTTTATTGGTACATACAACTGTAAGATGAGCTTAAATTTTGTTTCTTATTCTGGTGTAGCTAAGGAAACTTAATAATAGTACTTCTCCCATATTAGACTTACTGTTCTTCAAAACTAATACTCAAGAAAACAAAATCAGTGAAACAAGACCAGTAAGGTAAAACTCCCTGGCCACCATTCTCCAGTTCTTTTAAGTGGCCAGGAACTCCCATTCGGAGAGCTGGTTTGGCCATGTGCTCAATGCTCATGAGGTTTTAGGCCCTAAGCACTTTAGCTCACTTGGACTCCTTCCATAGAGAATTTAAAATTACATTTTATAATTGTGTTTGTAAAACATGACAGTATTCACGTTTTGGGTTAAAATATTCTATTAATCTAAAACTTGGATTATTTTTCCTAATAAAATTAACTAAAACATTTGTTATATACCCTTCAAAATTCCAAGTCGGAGACTGTGCCTGATGAATGTTTTTCTCTGCCTATGTGGGTTGTTGGAACAATGCAGACAGTATTCTCCATCCCTTACCACATCACTCAGTTATTCATTCCACTCCAGCCAGGAGCATAGCAGCTCCTCCTGTCACAGGCGTGCACATCTGAACTTCATTCTTTCCCATCCTAGCCAGAACCCAGTGTGGCTTAGATCATTCATGGACGCAGTAGTTAGAAATCAGTAGATAGGAATTTTTATTTTGGTTCCTACTTTTACAGCTTGTGCCCCATTTGACAGGGTGAGGTTCCTTTCTTCCCTTTCCTCTCAAACCTTTATATTCATCTGTTCTCACAGCTCATAGCTATAAGAGCTTTCTATCATTCACTGAAAATAACTAAACAGACCGACTCAGAGAGTCGGTGCAGTCGTTTATGTCCAGCATTGGCCCAGGCTTCTCCACAGAATATGCCTCCTCTGAGGCCTGGGTAGGTGAAGTCTGTAGTGTGCAGACTGTTAGCACATTAGGCTCTCCATTTCTCAGGACAGAGAAAGTAGCAGGCTCGGGATCCCAGTCTAACCATCTACTGCTCTGTAGTTTACCTCTTTAGTGTACCTTTTCCCATGTACATTGCTGAGTCCCGACTGAAGGCACTGGAGAAGCTGATGGAACCTCTATGCCCTCCAATCGGTGCTCTGCTCTGTACCAGCAGAAGGCACCTGCTTGTAATACACACTTGCAATTCACCAGCACACATCCCATGTGGGTTTCTCATCAGTAGGAGAGGTGGCTCCCCAAATTTCCCTTTTTCTGCTTACCAGCAAGGCACATAACCTGGTGTCAGGTGACATGGCACGGAGGCAAGCACTTTACAGAAGCACAAGAAAAGCACACACGTTTTGATGAACATAGACTCTATCAGCATTAACAAACTTAACAAAGAAACTTCATCTCGAGAACTGCATCTCTAGTTTCTCATTTGTTAATAATGCTCTTATGATAATATGTTTTGTAATGTGTCTAGAAAAATCAGAATAATGTAATATCCTTAGATGATTATTTCCTGACCTTTTTGGAAAAGTTTTATGCATGCTTTTATTACCTGTAACTTTGCTTTCTGGCATCTCTTCTACCTCATTTTCTTATTGCCTCCACCAAATCAGGAAGAAATAAAAGCATCCAGTAGGAACTTAAAAGGTTCTAAATGAAACTAAATTTTAAAGCTGAAATTAATTCACAGTATCTGGGTAGCTTTTGTTTTTGTTCTTTGCTGTCTCTGTCATACATTCATGTGAGTTCCACGGAAAATGCCTGCTCTGTTGTCTCTGAGGTTTCCTAGTAGCTTTTCAAGGATTCGTTAAATATGTTCTCACAGTTCATATTTCCTGTTTTATATAGTATCATAAAATTGAGACTTGCATGGTGGTGCACACCTTTAATCCCAGAATTCAGAAACAGAGGCAGGAGGATCTCTGGAGTTTAAGGTTAGCCTGGAACAGGACTACATAGTAAGACGCTATCTTAAAAATAAAACAAAACAAAAGTTTTTATCATCTGCTTCAGCATATGAATTCTAACATTGTAATTATATTTCAGCATGACTTATGTAGGTGAGTCTTATATTACCTTTAACTGTGTAGACTGGAGTTGACTTGCACAGTTGTGTTGTATATAAGATACTGCATGTCACTTGATGAACTTGTTGCTGTTTCCCACAGTAGTAACAGTTTTGTGAATTTTTTCACTATGCATTTACAGTGCTCTATAACAATATGACTTAAAACTATTTTATACATTTAAATGTTATGTTGTATATATCTACATTAAAGAGTATTGTAAATATCAGTTTGTAAAATTATGAAAAATTTTCCCCAAAATATAAACTCATCTTTCCATACTTGTGATATATTAAAAATACTGATTTTAAGCTTTGACATATTATCTTGAAGTGAAAGCTAAGGAGAAACGTGCTGTCAAGTCAATGTAAGCAAAATTGTGAAAATAAAACAGGTGGTTTTTGATGTCTTTGTAAATTATTAGCAATATGTTATTGAATTACAAAAAGAAGGGACTTAGTTATCTTTCTATTGCTGTAACAAAACACCATGACCAAGGCAACTTACAAAAGAGAGCACTTAATTTGGGGTTCACACTTGGATCCAGGGGTCCATGATCATCATGTCAGAGAGTATGGCAGCAGGCGGTTAAGCGTGGCGTTGGAGCAGTAGCTGGGAGCTTATACACCTTATCTTAAGCAGAAAGCAGGGAAAGAGAATGGCACAGGCTCTGGAGATGGTAAAGCCTGCTCTTGTGTGTCACCTCCTCCAACAAGGTGCTCATTATTCCCAGACAGTTTCCAAGCGTATGAGCCTGTGGGGCCTTTCAGCAACATTCATCACCGCAGCCACATTAATTCAGCCAGCGTTGGTTGAACATCTCTTACACTGCTCACAGTCAGGGACACAAAGATCAGTGAACCATACCTTCTTTCTACAAGAATCTGGCTAGTGAGAAATCTAATACAAGCTGCAGTTGGTTATAAAATAGACAAGTGTCAGGTAGAGAAGGGTGGTGAGAATTCTCTGGACTCGAAGCTGTGAAATCAGTGCCTTTAGAAGAAATATCTGGCAGGATTTGATGATATGGTGTTTAGGAGATGTTGGAAGTGGCCTTAGCATAACTGGATGTTAGAAAATATTTTGATTAGAGAATAAGGTATATGAGAATGGTGATTGTGAAAGCAACATACAACCAGCCCACTAAAATTTCAGTTTCAGAAAATATAAAGTAGAGGCCAGTGAGGTAGTAGGTAAAAGCATCTGCTGGTGATCCAAGAGCCACATGGTAGAAAGAGAACCAACCTCTGTGCACCATGTCAAATGCTGATACACGCATGCACACAAAACATTTTAAATTTTTTCAAGTAGAAAGTGAAATTCACCCCCCAAAAATCGGTGTAAAGTGTAAGTATTGGTTTAACTGATTTTGAACGTTCCAATTTTTTTCTAGCATGTAAGAGATTATACATTTTACATAAAGCAAGATAATATCTTTATATTATCTTCATTAAAAACACCCATGTGGGGATGTAGGTCAGCATTAGCTTGCCAGGTGTGTGAGATCTTGGAAGATCCGTCCATAAGTATATGTGGCATCCCATGCTACAGTCTGTCCTAGTGGATCTGGTAGTGTACAGTAGACAATCACATTGTTCCCATGTTTCTACTACAGGGGTTTGGCTTGGTTTTCTTGTTGTTGTTTTATCTTTTGTCAGTACTTGCAGTAGAGATTTCTAGTGATTGCTAAACCAACAGTTTTATTTCTTTTAAATTTTTTAGTGTCTTGGAAAAGCTTTTTTTTTTTTTTAATAGTAATTTAAAGTCATGTACCCAAATAAAAACAATGATTTATTTACAAGATATAATGAAGTCCTGAGAGTCTTAGCTCCATAAAGCATGTATTTCAACAATAGTTCATTCCTCCATATAGCTATTAGGGATTCTTACTGACTAAGCATTTGGTTTAACTTTCTGATTGCAGCCATGGTCTCACAGTCCTGATTGTGTGTGAATGGTTTTCTGCATCACTGAACCTTAAGTCTTTCTTCTGACAGAATGCTGGTCTAAACACAGGCTTATACTACATACATATTCATTCAGAATCTTGTATTTTCAGAAAGATGTGCTAAAATAGAATGCTTGTTTTTGCCTCCCGTATTTTTCTTATTATCCTACTAGACATATTAGGGCATAAAGGATTTAGTGGGTATTGGGATTCAGGGTATGGGGAAGGGCAGTGTAGCTGGTGGGTTCATCAAAATGAAGTTACACATGTAAAAACTTTATGGAAACCCACTAGTTAGTAAGTTAATTTCAAAATGCAAGTTTAAAAGAGGGAAATTGAACAGGATTACCCTGCATTAATAGTGCCACTCCCAGAAGTCGTAGGTTATTAAACTAAAATTGTAGTACAAGACATGGGATGGCTCCCTATGAGTTAATTGATCAGGGAGGCCCCAGAAGTCTCCAAAACAGCACAGGCCATGGCCACTGCTCATTGTCACTATAGCAACATGGTAAGTGTTGCTGAGCACACACTTTGGACAGGACTTCAAGAAATGAGTTTCAGTTGAGTGGAAGATCTTTCCCTGCTGACTAGTCTTCATAGTGCCTGAGATGTGTGTAGTAGCCCTGAGGGGTGAGGAAAGACATCAGTAGTCTCACCCAGTGATGGACTCTGCATGAATCCTTATTGATTTGTCAGTGTGGTAGTTTGAATGGTAGTGCTCCCATAGGCTTATAAATTTAATATTTAGTCCTCCATAGGTAGAAGTGTCTAGGAAGAATTGGGAAGTGTATTATAGGGAGTTTTGGGGGAGTGCTTTGAGATTTCAGAAGCCCATGCCATTCCCAGTGAGTTAACTGTCTCCTTGCTTGGGGATAAGGTATATAAGCTCTCTGCTATTGCTCCAGTGCTATGCCTACCAGCCTGCTACCATGCTCCCCTCTATGATGCTCAAGGACTCACCCTCTGAAACTCAAAAGTCCCCAATAAACTCTTTTTCTGTAAGTTGCCTTAGTGTCTCTTCAAAATAACAGAAAAGTAAGACCTGATCACTTGGTAGTAGTGGCATGAGTTACAGAGGCATCTAACTGCTTACCAATTGAATACGAGGCCTGCTCCTCAGGAAGGAATCTTCTGCCTGGTACTGTAATCCTGGTCAAAAGCCCATGGCTGGGGAGGTCATGGGCCCCAGGGTAGAACTTCCTCTTCTTATTTTGGTAAATGGTCATGTCAAATTGCCTGCTAGTCAGATTGGAGACATTTACCCACTAGACCTGTGGAAGCAACCTCCCACCCCTGTTGTGCTTTAGTGATGTTTCTAGATTTTCTGAACTCCTTTCATCAGCGTGTATATGTTTACAATCATAAATAATGATAGAAAGATTTCAGAAGTCAATTCAGAATACTAATGGTGTGAGGATCAGCCAGGCGTCTGGCTTAGCACAAAGCGATGGAATGACAAGGTACCAGAAGTGGAGTCAGATACATAAGATGATCTGTGTGGCTTCACTCCTTAGGGAAAAGATTCGTGTTCACATGGTGACCACAGGACACTTAGGAAAGACTGATTGATTCTCTGGAGTAACCTGCTGGGTAAGCATTGCCACAAAGGGTCTCACAGATGCCCGACATTGAAAGCTGGGCCGCTTGCTGCCTCTTCTTCTGTGCCAGATGACCTTTTCCTAGTTCTCAGAAAGGCTGAGACATGGGACTTCTTGAGCTCTGGATGGGATTAGCATCAGCCAAGTCATAGGTTCCTTTTAAGGATTAATGACCTAGAAGCTTCAGGTGGGCTGAAAACCCCAGACAGGATAGTTGACTGATAATACCTGTGGACTGGCAAAATACTAGAGCTTCTGATACGGTCGATATACCAGCCTCACTGACCTGCAGATAGAGTCTTCCATCCCCAAAGTCATCCTTTACCCCATGAGACTTCCAAGTCCTGTGCACCACACCTCCCAGGCTCTATTCCCACAAGACTGGTGTCCTTCAGATATTCTGGTTAAAGGGACAGTCCTACCAAAGAAGCCAGTCTTTTATTTCCATGTTGCTCTGTCAATACCAGTCTAACATCTCCCCCAGCCCCTAACCCCACAAGTGTTTTCTTAAACACCCCATAAAATAAACCTATGTTCTCTGCTCCTGGGCCTTTCACCAGGGTCCGGAATCCAATTAGAGCCCAGAAATTTGCTGTTGCTGCTCCAGACCTCTCTGATGTATACTCATCAGGTGCTTCCACCCTGGCCTACCCAGAGCTGGAAACCTGCTTTAACCAGGAACAGTGTGGTCAACCTGAGACCATTGTTTTAGACCAGCTTCTGCTCAGATTTTGCCTTTCTGGAAGTGTTTTGGATTACTTAAAGGCCGAATGCTGATTTCTCCTTAGTGGCAATAGACAGATTTCCCTTTGTCCAAGCTAAGTGTATTCAGGAAAGACTCTCCAGAGTTAGCTGAGCCAGCACTGCAATACAGGTCCTGGGAAGACACAGGATGAGTCAATGACAGATCATAATAGTTTTCCACTAGTAACTAGAACACTTTTAGAGTGTTTGAGAACAAGGGGCCAGGCCTGGCTCTGGTGGGAAAATCAGAGAAGACATCCAAGGTACCCACCTCCTGACCTGTTATTCTGTGGTGTTGTCTAAGTGCTCTCCATGTGATCTTCCTCCATTACAGTCTATCTTCCTTTGTCTTCATGACTCTGAGGTTGCTGCAAGCACTAAATAGTTAACCCACGAAAGTACTTAATGCACTGCCTAGAGTCAAGCAGGCAATCAGGGCGTGTCTGTTACCTTTACTAATGAGGCTGTTAGTATTTTAAATATTGTGTTAGTAGGTTTCAGCGAGAAACAACCAACTATAGATATAGATGAGAACTTTATGAATACTACTTAAGACACTCAGGAAATAAGGCCAGTTGTCAACAAGTAGGACCTAATGCAAGGAAGTAACTGAATAAAAGAGGAAGAGCATGTGTGAGAGATCGGCCAAGCTGCCTTTCCTGTATAACGCTGGAAGAACTGAAACAGGAAACCAGGAGACTCGAGGCAGCTAAGAATTTGAGTTCAATTTGCACAGCAAGACTCATTTTTCTTATTACACCTTCTTTGATAACAGTTACAAAAGTTTACTGATCATCAGAGAAGCTCACAAGCCACTATGTTCAAGGTCACATGAAACACAAGTGTTATTTTTCTTTCAGAAAAATGATTGAGGTATGGGAAAATCAGTTGCCCTAACATTCTCTAGAAATGGAGGAAGGCTCAGACATTCTTAGGGTCTTTTGTTGGCATTCCAGATTCCTGTTTTTAGAAGTAGTAACATTGCCTGTGTCATGAATTCATTTTATCCTCACATAAGCCTAGTTCACACCTCAGTACTACAGAGTGGGAGAAAAGCTGGCAGAATAATTATGCTTGGAATATACAAAAAACTCAAGAGGTTAAACAGAAAAACAACCACAAAACAGCAGCCTACAGAATGAGGAAAGATCATCACCAACTCAACATCTGACAAAGGGCTGATATTCAAAATACATAAAGAACTCAAGAAAACTAGATGTCAACAAATTAAATAACCCAATTAAAAAATGCGGTACAGATCTGAACAGAGAATTCTCAACAAAGGAAACTCTAATGGCCAAGAAGCACTTTAATATTCAAAGTCCTTAGTCATCAGAGAAACACAATTCAAAACAACTCTGAAATTCCATCTTATACCTGTTAGAATGTCTAAGATCAAAAACTTACACAACAGCTCAGGCTGTCAAGGATGTTGAGCAAGGGGAACACTCCTCCATTGCTGGTGAGAGTGCAGACTTATACAACCACTTTGGAAATCATTTGGCAGTTTCTCAGAAAATTGGGAATAGATCTATCTCAAGACCCAACTTTACCACTCCTGGGTTTATACCCAAAAGAAGCCTCACCATACCACAAGGGCACTTCCTCAACTATGTTCATAGCAACTTTATTTGTAAGAGCCAGAAACTGGAAACAAATGAGATGTCCCTCAACTGAAGAATGGATACAGAAAATGTGGAATATTTAAACAGTGAAGTATTACTCAGCCATTAAAAACAGTGGTATGCCTCATAGAAGCAGGAGGGGGGATTGGGATAGGGGGCTCCTGGGTGGGGTGGGGGAGGGGATTACATCTGAAATGTAAATAAAATATTCAATTAAAAAACAACGATATGAAATTTTCAGGCAAATGGATGGGTCTAGAAAAGATCATCCTGAATGAGGTAACCCAGACCCAGACAGACAAACATGGCATGTACTCACTTATAAATGGATGTTATAAACTACAGGATAACTGTGCTACATACCACAGACACAACCTAAGTAACAAGGAGAGCCCAAGTGAGGGACTCTAATCTCTCTGAGAAGGGGAACTAGATAAGACATCAGAGGTGGATGGATGAAGGGAACTGAGTGGGGGAGAGAATGGGAACAGGAGGGACAAGGTGGGGGGAGGGGAGAGAGAGTACTGGGAGAGACAACTGAATTGGGGGGCATCTCTGGGACAAACTAGAAACGTAAGACAATGGAAAAATCCCAGGAATCTATGAGGGTGACCCTAGCTAAGACTCCTGGCGGGGGGTGGGGGGTGGGGGTGGATATGGAACCTGAACTGGCCATCTCCAGTAACCAGGCAAGATTTCCAATGGAAGGATTGGGACGCTAATCCAGCCACAAAACTTTAGATCCACAGTTTCTCCTGCCTACAAGATGTACAAGGGTGGAGAGAATGGAGCAGAATTGAGGGAAGAGCTAACCAGTGATTGGCCCAGCTTGAGAGCAACCAAGTCATGAGAGGTTGCTCACCCGAAGCCTATTAATGATACTCTGCTATACTTACAGACAAAAGTCTAAGTTAACTGTCGTCAGAGAGGCTTCACCTAGCAACTGATAGGAACTGATGCAGAGACCAACAGCCAGACATTAAGTGGAGCTTGGGGAATTCTGTGGAAGAAAGGGAGGAAGGATTGAAAGAGCCAGAGGGGTCAAGGACACCACAAGAAAACCTACAGAATCAACTAACCTGGGCCCATAGGGTGTTATAAAGGCTGAACTCCAAACCAGAGAGCATGCATGGGACTGACCAAGGCCCTCTGCACATATGTAACAGTTGTGCAGCTGGGTCTTCATGTGGGACTCCTAAAGTGAGAACAGGGACTGTCTCTGACTGTAATGTCTGAATGTAATCTTTTCCCCTTAACTGGGATGCCTTGTCTAACCTCAATAGAAGATGTGCCTTGTATTTCTGCAGTTGGATATGACAAGGCTGGTTGTTATCCATGGGAGGCTTCCCGTTTTCTGAGGGGTTAGATGGAGAGGGGAGAGGGAGGGACTAGGAGGAAAGGAGGGAGGGGAAACTGTCATCAGGATATAAAGTAAATGAATAACCTAATTAATACATTAAAAAAATCTAAAATAAATGAGAAAATGTAAAAAGTGGGCCAAGAACCTGAATAGGGTGTTTTCAAAAGAAGTGAAACAAATGGCCAATAGTTTTTAAAGTTTCAGCGTGGCATGATAGCCCTAAGGATGCAGTAATGGCATGCTTACTTTGGCAGAAAACCCTCTTGGCTTGGACTTAAAACTTGCTCAACAGGAGAGGATTTCTGCATGGTACTGGAAAACCTAGCTAACTACCCAGAACTAGTAAAGTCTCCTGGTAGATAATTTACAACCACCACTTTACTAGACCATCACAATCCTCCACTACACTCCAGATACTTAAACTCTAAATAAAGGGATAAATATGCTGTAAATATAAAGAGAACCCTTAGATAAATGGACCTCTCACCCCTCATCAAGGAAATGTCTCTCTGCAAGAGATGGAGACCATTACAGAAACCACAACCAACCGAACTTCATAGCTGTGAAGCCCAGTCCCAGAGGGTAAGTCTACAAAACACTCCTGCACCTAAGGCTCATGGAACATTGCAGAGGAGAGGGAAAAATGATCATAAGAGACTCTGTTTCCCAGCCACTAGGCAAGAATTGCCTCTTTCCATCTACAGACAAATTATTGTCCAGAAAAGGACACTCTTGCAGAATAGTCGACTGATTATATCTGCCTAGACAGAGTAATCAGCCCTTAATAATTCTGCATCACTAGGTCTATCAGATGATCCTGGGCCAGAAGGCTGAAGATCAGATGCTCCAACGTTCTGTAGCATAGGGACTGTCCAGGTGTTCGGTGGTCTCTATAAATTGGCTAAGATTTAGAAGCTATGCTTTGTGCTTCCCATAATTTCAGTTAACTCAGTCATTCTGGATTTCTGACAGGGTTGAAAACTTATAGTCTCATAGCCAATCCTGGCTATTTACTTTGAGAGAAAAGATTTGAGTGGATGGTTTTCAGCTGACATTCATTCTAAAGCCAAGAAAAAAGCCAGGTTCAGAACTAAGTGTTTTAGTTAGGAGAGATGACAGAGGTTCTGGTTAGTCAACAAAATGATGTACTGGGTATTAGGACTATCTTGTACCTCACTGGTACAAATTGGCATAATTATGCTCTAATTGTATTTTGAGAGAAAAGTTTTATTTTAACAGGTAGGGTGATATGTAGGAGAAGCTAAGGCGAGAGGAAGAGAAGGAGTAAGGAGAGGAGGAGGAGAAGGAGAGGAGAAGCTAGGTGATGAGAGAGAAGAAAGAGGGTGGGGCATGGAGGCAGATGTTCATGTGTCTCCACCAGTCAAAGATAGTTGATATATCTAGGTTGGGTATTGGGTTACACTTCTGATTGAGCATTACCAAACTTATAAAGCCGTTGATTAACATTTTAAAAAAATAGTATAAAGGAAAAAAGGAAAATGGGGCATGGGATAGGGGGTTTCTAGGGAGGGGAAAGGGGGAAAGGGGATGGCATCTGAAATGTAAATAAAATATCCAATAAAAAAAAAAAGAGAGACTCTGTCTCCAAGTAACATCAGAAACTCTAAAGTCTCACCAACATAAATGTGAAACATGAGCTGAACAAAGACAACAACAGACATGCCACACAAAAAACTACCGGCAACCAAAGAAAGCTGAGAGTGAGAGAAATGGTCTTCACCAGGGAAGAGCACACCGACTGGTTATCTAGTACCCTGAAAACACACAGGTAACATACAGACTGAGCACGTTGCATTGAGGTATATGTATATGTATATGTATATGTATATGTATATGTATATGTATATGTATATGTATATGTATATGTATATGTATATGTATATGTATATGTATGTATGTATAGTGTATGCATATTACAGCAGTTAATGAATTCGAAAGAGAAAGGAGGGGTAATATGAGAGTTCAGAGGGAAGGGAAGGGAAGGGAGAAGTGATATGAAATAATAGAATATAAATAAAATTACCCCATTATATATAACATAAAAAAGTTCATTATAAAAAAATTCTACCTCTTAACCACGACCGAGATGAAATTTAGAACTACTTAGAAATTCTGTTTCACTTAGAATGGCTATCACCAAGAAAGCAGATAAACACCAAAGAGGCTATGGGGCAAATGTAGCTCTTTGTCAGGGTTGGTAGTGATAATCAGTGCAGCCCCTGTAGAAATCAATGTGGAGGTTTCACAAAAACAAACAAACAAACAAACAAAAACCCTGAAAACAGATCTACCATGTGACCTACTCTTGGTCATACACCCATAAGGGAAGACTGAGGATGAGAATTTAAAAAGACAGGAAAACGGGAAAACAAAACTCTTGCATAAGCTGGTATCTTAGGCCAAGCAAGTGGATTAAGAAACACAGCAGCTTATATACTATTCAAAGGGGGAGAGTCAGCGAATGAGACAGAGTCAGCAAAAAGCTAATTAAGCAATGTTAGACACTAAGAGTGACAGATGAGATAATCCTCCCTATAATTTGGGGTTTTGTTTGTTTGTTTGTGTTTTTGTTTTTACCCTTTTACATTTATCCAGGGGGAGTGTTACGTGACAAGATATTTCCAGGGTAGATGCTACATACCTGTCTACTCACCCAGATAGGGAGCCTACAGCAAAGTGCAATATCACCAAAGTCCAAGTTGGCAAACCATGAGTTTTATTAGAGCTACTTGCAGGAATATTGGGGGCTTAACTTTCAGGAGCAGAAATGACTTAAAGGCAGCTGCATCAACAAAGCCCACCCACCAAGGGTGACAGTGCACAAAAGCTAGAACACCAGAGCACTCTACCAGCCTGCAGGAGGGTAACAGGTTGGGAAGCGTCTCTTCCACGTGACTCAGTTGGTCTAAATCTCTCCTAGGGAGCTCAGCTGGTGTCTTAGTCAATGTTCTATTGCTGTGAAGCAGTGCCATGAGCACAGCTACTCTTATAAAGGCTCAGCAGGCATGAGAGAGAGAGAGAGAGAGAGAGAGAGAGAGAGAGAGAGAGAGAGAGAGAGAGAGAGAGAGAGAGAGAGAGAGCCTGTTTGAGCATCTGAAACCTCAAAGCCCACCCCCAGGGACACACTTATTAGCAGATGAAGTTATATAAAATGTGTTTTTAGAAAGTTGATATAATTTTTTTTCTTAAATGTTTTATGTGATATTTGTTGAGACTCTTCTCGCCTTAGCATAAGCCAGAAGACTAGGAAAACGGATCCAGAAAATGTGCATTCATGATCTTAACTTAAAATGGACAGATAGTTCTTTAGCTCTGAAACTAAAAAATAAGAAAAAAGCAATTTAACTTAGCAAGTATTTTTATGTCATAGTTATTAAGTATAAAGTGGAATTTTAAAATGAGGTATTAACTTTTGCCAGTATTTTTAAAACTTGATCTTTTGTTTGTTTAAAGGCTTTTTAAAATATAATAGGCAGATAACAGGTTCAAAGGCCAAAGACCACATGGAATAGACTAAGGTATTGTTGAGTATAGATAATTGTTACTAAAATAAGAGTTTTTTTCCTCAGAGTTTTTAATTCCACTTTAAAATCTTAAATCAGATTTGAATATAGTGATTTACTTACTCGAATTGATAGGTATGAAAATTAGTGGTGACTTAGAGCAATTTTTGGCTAGATGATAAAAAAATTCACTTAAAATATTCTTTGCCTAAATATCTCTTATATAATCTACCCCAGGCTTCATGTTCATGTTACTGTTTACTGGGCTGCATTATGCATTACCAGTTACCTGCATAGAAAGCACTGAGTAGGGGTGAGATACATTTTTGGGTCTTCTAAATACAGCAACAGGTAGAGATTTGGGGAGAGGATTAAGTTTGTTGGGAGAGAGATGTTGTGAATTTTGTTAGGTAAGAAGCTAAATTCCATGTATTTTCCTGATTTGAGCCACTATTGTGTTAGAACTTTTCCAGCCTCTGGGATACAGTGATGGACAAAATTCTGAGGCCTTATGGAGCTTAGTATAGGTCTAGGAATAAAATCAATATAAATAATATGTCGGATGGAAGGGAGGTAATACCAGTAGATACTGAGACAATTTAATTGGAGCAGTCAAGGAAAGCTATACTGAGATGCTAACATTTGAGGAAAGTCTTAGAGGAAGTGAGTAGTGAACTCCAGGATAAAGCTTCCGGTCTAGGAGAAATGTGAATGTAAAATTCAGATATTTTGTTGTTTCTTTTCTGTCAGTGCTGGGACTCATAGGCCATGAACCTGTACATGCCAGGCTGACCAAGCCTACTCAGTCCGTCAATAGGGTCTCAAGGGTGGGAGAAAGGATTAGAGAAAGAAAAGACAATTAGGCAACACTATAGTATGACTCCAGCAAGTGCTGAAGCAAGTTTATTTTTTCCCAAGCTGCTTTTATACCATTCTAAGTACATGCAAAGAGTAGGGTCAGTTCTAGGTCAAGGAACAAACAAGGGATAAACAAAATAGTCAAGGAATAACCAAAGCAATAATCAAAGTCCCATGATAACTGTATCTAGGGATGTATAAAGATGATCAAGATTCAGGAACACCTTTCACAGCTGTATTTATCTTGAACATACTTCCTGGTCCTAGCCCAATGTCAAATATTCTTGCCAATATCCTTGAAGTGGCACCAAGAACTCTCCACACCAGGCAAGCTCTCTACCGATAAGCAACTAACTTAGACAACGGTACACAGGACATTTCACATTTCCTCATGAGGCTGAGGCAGGGGCATTCCTTAAGCACATGAGTTTGAGACCAGTCTTGGCAAAACACAAGACTTCATCTCAGGGCAAGAAGACCCAAATTTATGTTGTTATTAGGATCTTCAGAATTCTGAAATGAGCATAGGTCTTTAGGAGTGGAGCGACGAAGTACAATAGGAAAGCACACAGTAGTAGTGCAAGCCACAAACCTGTTTGTGCTATCAGTGCAGTTCGGTGATCGCTGAAGTGATCACAGGTTTACCAGAAAGCAGCATACATGAATGTTGCATGTAGTTTTACGTTCTACTGGCCTTTAGCTCCAGGAGATGACTGTGCTACCAGCCCCCACCATGACTTCCCTTGAATCCTTGGGGACACACACACACACACACACACAGAGAGTTTGTTCCTTTACAACTTGCCGTAAGACACAATTGCTGGGTATTACTATCCCCCACCTGGAAAAGCGTGCCCTTAACAATATTTTAATCTCCACTCCTCCCACCTGCCCTAAACTTCAGTGGTCCCTGCCAACCATCCCTGACCATCTGACTGTAGCAGCAGCCACAGGCCCCAGCTCCTCCTGAGACCTCACATGGCTGCTGGCTTCTTCTCCTTCCAAAGCATGGCAAAAAACCCCCTCTTTTTCCTTGCAGCTGCCTTTTCCTCCTGAAATCCAGAAGTCCCGCCTGTACCTTCCTCCCAGCAATTGGCCTCCAGCTTTCTTTACTGACAGATCAAGAACCAATTGGAGAACTGGACCTTAGCATCAGAACCACCCCCTTCACATGAATACATTATGAGAGCATTGCATCTGGACATTTACATAATAGTGCAGAAGTAGAGCAATGCTCTCTGCTGCCCTAGTGTGTTCATGTATTTACTAGGAGATCAGAATTCATAATGTCCCAAAATCTATGTGTATGTGATAATACAGCAGCGTACATGGAAATACAAACAAAGATGTGCACATGGATTCAGTATTACAGGAGTGATCACACATATTTTTGCAAAGAACCACACATGGATGTCTGGATACACATATATGAATATCATACTACATTGGGATTCATGGATTTTCTACATCAATATTCAGGGAAGTACTTTACAGAAGCACATAGAAGCATAGTTGCCATCCCCTTCAATCCTTCTCCTAACTCTTCCCTAAGGGCCCCCAACCTCAGTTAGCTGTAAGTATCTGCATCTGTCTCAGCCAGCTCCTCATAGAGCCTCTCAGAGGACAGCCATGCTAGGCTGCTGTCTGCAAGCACAACGTGGCATCAGTAATAGGGTCAGGGTTTGATGCCTGTGCATAGGATGGATCCCAAGTTGAGCCTGTCACTGGATGGCCTTTCCTTCAGTCTCTACTCCATTTTTGTCCCTGCATTCCCTTTAGACAAGAACAATTCTGGGTCAAAAATTTTGAAGATGGGTGAATGGCTCCATACCTCCACTTATATCTACTGGAGGTGGTCTCTAGGGTGAGCATTTTGGCTAAGGTCATCCCCATTGAGTCCTGGGAGCCTCTCACATTCCAGGTCTCTGGAACTTTCTAGAGGTTCACCCGCCCCTCACACCTTGCAGTTGTATATTTCCAATCATTCTCTTGGCCATCTTGACTTTTCTCCTATACCCCCCTGATCCTGCCCTACTTTTCTCCTCTCCTCCCGTCTCCCACACAGATCCCTTCCTCCCTCTGCCTCTCATGGTTATTTTGCTCCCCCTTCTAAGTGGGATTGAAGCATCCTCACTTGGGCCTTCTTGTTAAATTTCATGCAGTCTGTGAGTTGTATCATGAATAGCCTACACTTTTTGGCTAATATCCACTTACTGGTGAGTACATACCATACATGTCCTTTTTGGTCTGGGTTATCTCACTCAGGATATTTTCTAGTTCTATTCATTTGCCTGAAAAATTTATGATGCCTTTGTTTTTAATATCTGAATAGTATTCCATTCTGTAAAAGAACCACATTTTCCGTATCCATTCGTTGGTTGAGGGACATTTGTGTTGTTTCCAGTTCTGACAATTACAAATAAGGCTGCTATGAACATAGTAGAGCATGTGTCCTTGTGGTATGGTGGAACATCTTTTAGGTATATGCCCAAGAGTGGTATGGCTGGGTCTTCAGGTAGAACAATTTCCAATTTTCTGAGGAGCTGCCAGATTGATTCTCAAAGTGATTGTACCAGTTTGCAATCCCAGAAATGGAAATGTGTTCCTCTTTCTCCACATCTTCACCAGCATATGCTATCACTTGAGTTTTTGATCTTAGCCATTCAGATTGGTGTAAGGTGGAATCTCAGGGTTGTTTTGATTTGCATTTCCTTGAAGACTAAAGATGCTGGCCATTTCTTTAAGTGCTTTGAGGCCATTCAAGATTCCTTTGTTGAGAATTCTGTCTAGCTCTGTACCCCATTTTTTAATTGGGTTATTTGTTTTTTTGGAGTCTAACTTCTTGAGTTCTTTATATATTTTGGATATTAGCTCTCTATCCTATATAGGGTTAATGAAGATCTTTTCCCAATCTGTACGTTGCTATTTTATCCTGTTGACAGTGTCCTTTACCTTACAGAAGCTTTTCAGTTTCATGAGATCCCATTTAGTAGTTGATCTTAGAGCCTGAGCCGCTGGTGTTCTGTTCAGGAAACTTTCCCCTGTGCCAACTTGTTTGAAGCTATTTCCCACTTTCTCTTCTTTTAGATTCAGTGTATCTAGTTTTATGTTGAGGTTCTTGATCCACTTGGACTTGAGCTTTGTGCAAGGTGATAAATATGGATCTACTTTCATTCTTCTACATGTAGCCTGGCAGTTAGACCAGCATCAGTTGTTGAAGATGCTTTCGTATTTCCACTGTATGGTTTTTAGCTTCTTTGTCAAAGATCAAGTGTCCATTGGTGTGTGGGCTTATTTCTGGGTCTTTGAGTCTATTGTCTGTTTCTGTACCAATACCATTCTTTTTTTTTTTTTTTTTTTTTTTTTAAATCACTATTGCTCTGTAGTACAGCTTGAAGTCAGAGATGGTGATTCCTCCAGAAGTTCTTTTATTTTTGAGAACTGTTTTCACTGTCTTGGTTTTTGTTTTCCATATGGAGTTGAGAATTACTCTTTCCATGTCTGTGCAGAATTGTGTTAAAACTTTTGATGCAGATTGCATTGACTCTATAGATGACCATTTTTACTATGTTAGTTTTACCAATCCATGAGCATGGGAGATCTTTCCATCTTTTGAGGTCTTCTTAAATTTCCTTCTTCAGGGACTTGAAGTTCTTGTCATACAGATCTTTCCCTTGCTTGGTTAATGTTGCACCAAGATATTTTATATTATTTGTAACTATTGTGAAGGGTGTTGTTTCCCTAATTTCTTTCTCCACCATTTTATCATTTGTATAAAAGAAGGCTACTACTGATTTGTTTGAGTTAATTTTATATACAGCCACTTTGCTGAAGTTGTTTATTAGCTGTAGGAGTTCTCCTGTAGAATTTTTGGGGTTGCTTATGTATACTATCATGTCATCCTCAAATAGTGATACCTTGACTTCTTCCTTTACAATTTGTATTTTCTTTGACTGATGTGTCAATATCTTCTATGCTGTCTTTTTGTTTCTTTGTTTGTTTGTTTGAGACAGGGTTTCTCTGTGTGTGTAGCCCTGGCTGTCCTGGAACTCACTCTGTAGACCAGGCTGGCCTCGAACTCAGAAATTCACCTGCCTCTGCCTTCCAAGTGCTGGGATTAAAGGCGTGCACCACCACCGCCCGGCCTATGCTGTCTTCTATATCCAAGATTCTCTCTACCATCTATTGTATTCTTTGGTGATGCTTGCATCTGTAGTTCCTTATCTCTTTCCTAGGTTTTCCATCTCCAGGATTGCCTCCATTTGTGTTTTCTTTGTTGTTTATATTTCGATTTTTAGGTCTTGGACCATTTTGTTCAATTCTTTCCTCTGTTTGATTGTGTTTTCCTGTATTCCTTTAAGGGATTTATTTGTTTCTTCTTTAAGGGCTTCTACCTGTTTACCTGAGTTCTATATTTCTTTAAGGGAGTTATTTATATCCTCCTTATAGCCTCTGTCATCTTCATCAGATGGGATTTTACAGCAAAATCATGTTCTTCAGGTATGTTAGGGTATCCAGCGATTGCTGTGGCAGGAGCACATTGGCTTCTGTTGCTTATGTTTTTGTGCTTGCCTTTTGCTATCTGGTTGTTTCTGGTATTAACTGGCCTGGGTGTCTCAGACTGGAGTAGGCCTCCTTGGAGGTAGGTAGAACTGTGTGACCTGGGTTAGAGCAGGCCTCCTGGAAGGCAGAAAGTGTTGTTTCTGGTTAGGACAGATCTCCTGGGAGACAGACTGGCTGGGAGCGGGGGGTGGGGGCACAGGCTCCCTGATCTGCCATAGGTTCAGGTGGAGGTACAGACCAGAATGGGGATGACAGTGGTGTCTTTTCAAACACTGATGCACTACTGCTTTAGCTATAAACTCACGCACTTTTACAACAAAGCAGTTGGATGTACTTGCTGAGCTCGGAACATGCTCGATCAGCAGCAGACAGATTTTTAGGAGTAGAGCAATGCGTGGGATGGATGGATATGTTGCACAAATGGCAGTAACAAAACAACATCAATTGTACATCAGTGCTCCATACAGAGGTGCTACTAGAGAAAAAGCACACAGAGGGAAGAGTACAGCAGAAACTCATGGCTGTAGAGCATCAGGACTCATGGAAGTACTGCACCCAGTGATATCTTAGTGCATCACTGCACATGAATGTCTTAGTTGAGCACTCTACTCGAGTCTATGATAAAAGTACTACAGGATGGAATCTCTGCAAAAGTTCTATGTGCACTTACCACTGCAGCATAAAGTGATGTGCATGAACAGCAGAGTCCATGTATTTGTATAGGGCTGAACATTCATGTGACATAGCAGGACCCTGTACTTGGGACCCAGACTCTGCTCTTCTACAGTTTAGAATGTTGGAATGCCTCTTTCTTTGCTCTCTCTTCCATCTCTCCTCTCTCTCTCCATCTCACCTTTATCACTGCTTTCCCCCTCTCCTTTATCTCACACTCTCTTCTCTCATCGTCTCCTCTCACTTCTCTCATCATTCCTCTCATAACTTTATATCCTTTCTCTCTCCCTGCCTCTATCTCTCTGTGTCCCTTTCTCCCTGTCTTTCTGTCTCTGCTTCTCTCTTCTTTTCTGTCCCTCTGTCTCTCTTCCCTTCTCTCCCTCCCTCTCTCTTCTCGTCTCTCTTCTCTCTACTTTCTCCTTTTTCCATCTCACCTCGATGTCTATACTCCCTCCACATGCTCCACATGGCATCTATCATTAGTCTTTTCTTTCTCTCCTTGCTCTCCTCCTCGCTCCCCCCTCACCTCTCTTCCCTCTGTCTTCTATCTCTAGCCCTATTCTCTTGCTCTGACCTCTTTCCTACTCTTTAATCATTCTTTCTCTATTCTTTCTCCCACCCATCTCCTCTTTCTTCTTGTTCTCCCCCTCTACCTTTGTTCCCTACTCCTTTCCTCTTTTTCAGCCCCGTCTTTCTTGCTCAGGGTCTGTCTGACCCCTCTTCTTTTCCCTCATGCTCTCTCCACTCTCTCTTCTCCTTCTATCCTCTCTCACCCTCTCAGTCTGTCTTGTCTCTCTTACTGTCTTATCACTGCCCTTTGTCTCCTTCCTAACTCCTCTCCTCTGATTTCCATTCTTATCTCTTGTTCTCTTTCTCCCTGTCCCTCCTCTCTCTCTCTCATTTTTTTCTTTCTAATTTGTCACTCTCCCATTCTCTGGTTTGCTTCACCTTCATCTTCTCTCTCTCATTCCTCTCTCTCCCCCATCTCTATGTTCTTTCTTTTCCTTTCTCACTCTTATGTGACTTTGACCTCCTGTCTCTCTCCATTCTCTCTTTCCTTTTCATTGCTGCTGCTTTACTATAACCTCCATTTGCACTGTTTACTTGGAATATACAATTCCAGTGAACTGCACTACTCCAAGGCAAGAAAAAGTGGCCTCTTGTTCTACTTCAGTCATACACAGATCTGTATAAGTACAACCTTCTGCTATGTTGTTAATGCATGTTAGAGAGAGGGAGGAGAGAGAGAAGACAGATGGAGAGAGGATCGAGAAGAGGAAGGGAGCAGGAGAGAAAGGTATAGGAGAGAGGGGGAGAAGAGTAAGATACAATTAATTCAATGCAAAAAGGAGAGAGGGGAGAAAGGGTGAAGGGGTGAAAGTAAGGGTAGAGAGAGATAATAGAGAATGCAGAGAGAGGGAGAGTAAAGCGAGAGGCAGGAGTGGGGAGCAGGAGGAAGAAGAAGGAGAAAATGGAGGATTGAGAAGAAAGAAGTGTGGGGGGGATGGAGAACAGAAAGGATCAAAAGTGGGGAGTGAAATATAAAGAAAATATGAGTGGGAGGAGAGAGTGAGAGTGAGGAGTTAGAGAGAAAAGAGAATTAGAGAGGAGAGAGAGAGACAAGAGAGAGGAAGGAAATATGAGAGAATGGGGACGGGAGAGGAGGATACAGAGGGAGGAAAGAGAGACAGGGAGAGAGATCATAGGTAAGACAGAAGATATAAGACAAAAGGAGGGAGAAAAGAAGGGAAGAGAGAAAAGGGTAAGAGAGAAGCTAGAGATGGAACAAGAGAGGAAAGAGTCAAGAGAAGAGAGAATTAGGAGAGGAGAGTTAGACAGGAAGGAGAGGAGGGACAGAGAGTAGAGAAGGGAGAGGGGGGAGAAAGACAGAACAGTGATAGAGGAGAGGGAAGGAGAGACAGAGAAGAGAGAGAAGATACAGAGAAGGGAGAAGACGGGAGAGAAATGGAAGAAATGAGCAAGCAAGGAGAGAAAGGAGAGAGGAGTCCAGAAAAAAAGAGAAGAGATAATAGAGAAAGCAAAATGTACAGTGGAGAGAAGAGAAAAAAAAAAAAAAAAAAGAGTGGGGAGTGAGAGGCGAGGGTGAAGGTAAGTGAAGTGGAAATTTCTGCTTGTCTCATGTGACACAGACTCACATGATGTTTTGCTGAGGCAGGACCCATGAGACAACACATGATGTTTGGGGAGAGTATAAATAGGATTCAACAGACAGTGACATGAGCACTTGCATAGCTAGTTGTGTGACTCTGGTCTTGCATCTTCGAAGATCTTGAGTTCACTGAGAGGGGCACTGGCAGAGAGCTCCTGGCATACTACTTGTCCTGGTCACTCCCACTAACTTGTGCTAATTTGGTGAAGGCCTAGCAGTTTCTGATGGATAGAGCTATCATTGCTGATTCATGCTTGATACTTTTGAACTGGACAGTCAGTATCTGGATAACGGAGATTGAAATCACCCACAAAGAACTACTTCTAAACAGGCCCACCCACATCCCCTTGTCCTATTTACCATCTTTTCTCTCCTACCTTTGGAAGTGTTTGAGAACCCTTATTAAAGTAGGTTTTGAAAAATCTAAGTGTACAGGTAATGGGGGAGAGAGAAGAGCATGAGATGAGAGAAAGATGAATACAAGGAAATAAGAGAGAGGGAAAGGGGGAAAGAGATGGGAGATAGGATTGGGAAAGGCATGTAGTGGGGAGAGGGGGGAAGAGAAAAGGAAAAGGTAGGAGAGGACAGAGAACAAAGAGAAATGGGAGGAGTGCATAGGGAGAAAGGGGGGAGACAGAAAAGGGGCAGGGAGGGAGGGAAGGAGAAAGAAATAGAGGGAGGGAGGAGGGAGGGAGGGAGCTTGGTCTACTTAATAAGTTGCAGAACTGCCAAGGCTATGTAGAGAGACCCTGTCTCAAAGAAAAAAAAGTTTGTTCTGGGAGGACTCAGTGGAGAGAGATACATGATAAAACACCTAAGAAAAGTCTGTGTCCCCAAAATGCCAATTTGACTTTTGGTATTTAGGGATTCCTGAACTAAATACAATGTTGCATTAATTCATAGATCACTTGCTGCATGCCAGAATTTGTGCAGATTTGGGTAACCATGTTTCTCCCACTCTTGTCTCCTCTGTACCACCTGATATGATTCTTTAATGTACATCATAGTTGAGCTTTATCATCCAAAGTTGTTTGATAGTTCATAATAACATGAGACATGTTTGCTTCCTGATTTTCTGATTTCCAGTGTTGAACCATGTTAGAAAGGCACTAGAGGTCAGAGCTCTAAGAGACTTGTCAACTCAGTCTTTCCAACTTCAGGTTCTTACTTGAAATGAGTGGAAGAGTCTGAAAGAAAAGTAGTGCCAAATGTGGGATCATTTCCCTTTGGTTGACTGACTTTAGTCAAGAGCCTGGCTGGCTTGTCCATCTTTCCTTTGGACACATTATCTCTGCATCCTTTTTCCGTTAACAAGACTCTGATGACTCTGTACTCCACATCACCAGGCACCATCAGTGAAGGACCACAGGTTGTACTTGGACTTTCCCCTTTACTGAAGACAGACAAAAGTCCTGTGATGTTATGTTTTTCCTGATGCTTATGTTTTGAGTATAAATATTATCCTCTGTGGAGGGGTTATCATTGATAATCGTTAAAGTTAGCACGCTTCAAATTCTGTTGATCACATAGTAATGCCCATTAGTCTTCTGTCTTTATTGCTCATTGTTAGTATGTAAGTAATCTATAATTACATTGTACTTACATTGTATTATGTAAATACACTCCTATTCATGCTGAAGTCTCCTTTTAACTAGCTAAGTATTGGATCACTTTCTCTGTTGAAATGTGAAGAAGTTTGGCCTCATTGAAAAACAGTTTGAATAAAACATGTTATATCTTATAATGAATATACATCTTAAAATTTAAAAAAAGTTTTTTCATACAAGTTTTATTACAAAATTATAGTGAAATAGTTTTGAACCAGAACTTGTAGGGTATTTGGATTGAGTTTTAAATTTTGCTTTCTCTAACTAGGTTTTCATTTCATTTTGTTTGTTTTATTGTTGTTGTTGTTTTGTTTTAACAGACTGCAGCTATTTAAAACATGTCATTTAAAAAAACCCAAATTCCTTAAGTTTTTATGTCATTATCAACAAAATTTTTAAAGTCGTGAACTAATAGCTAACATTATTTCATGAAAATACATGTATCATCTTTCCCAGAAAAAAAAATAAAGTTTATTTTTAGAAACTAAAAACATTATAACACCAATCATGAAATGGCCATGAGAAGGAGTCACAAAGCTCTGGGCATTTCCCTGGCATTCTGTTTCCCAAGAACAGTGATGTCATAATGTCCCACTGCGTCTTAGGACCTGCTGGGCCACAAGAAGAAAGTCCTAAGGAGACAGTAGATTGCTGGATAAATCACACCAATTTCCCGATGGATTTTATACTGTTGATCTTTTTATTTGGGGTTTTCCTCTCAGACATTATCAGTCTACAGCCCATTGTAGAACGTAAGTAAATATTTGATTAGTCAATCCGAAGGATGACTCTCAATGATAGAAAGTCAGAATATGGAAATTCTCTGCATGATGATTGATGGAGGTGTAACATAATTTAACTTTTAAATATCGGTCTCTAATTGTGAATAAATTTCAGTGGGAGGAAGCAGTAAAGAAAACTAACACCTCTACTCAATGGTATGTCATGTTTCCTTTCTAGAGAACCCTGGTATGATGCTTTCGGATGAAGAACAGTATTATGCGGACGAAGAAAATAATACAGATAGGGATTCTATGATTTTACACAAATCAGAAGAGAATGAAGTTGATACTCCTGCCAATGAGAAAACGGGCAATTACTATAAAGACATAAAACAGTGTAAGTTTTTGAAGTTAATAGCATATACCAAAAGTTTATGCAAAAATATAATCATGCTAGTTTGTTTTGTTTTTTGTTTTTGTTTTTGCTTTTTTGTTGTTGCTGCTGCTTGGTTTGTAACCTCCCATCGTGGTTTCTTTTCCAGTTTTGAATTTCTAATTCACTTTGTAGTTACTTCAGTGTGTAAAGTTAATGCCTTGCTTCCTACAACTCTTTATGAGGTGTTATGAAATGGAAGAAGGCTGTCTTTGCCACTGTTTCTGTTCATCATGGCACTGTCACTCTTCCTCATGTTAGTGAAAACTGATCTAATTCCAAGGCAAGTTAGTCAAAACTTATTTTGAGGTGTGAATCAGTTTTGAAGGTTGCTGAAACAAAACACCTCAAATTAAAAGGATCAAGACAATCAAAAACTATTTTCCTATACTTCTAGAAGCTGGAAATCCAAAATCAAAAAACCAGACAAGGGCTCCATCCCAACCAAAGGTTGGGAATCCTTTCTTGCTTCCTTCAGCCGCTGTGGCCAAGGTGCTGTGGAGGCATCAGCTTAGTCTATGCCTCACCCTCTTCCTGTGGTAGTCTCCCTGTGTCTATATGCAATGACATTAAACAAAGCCAATTAAGGGCACACTATACTCAAATCTGGTTTTGTTTTTAATTATATTTTTAACAACTGTATCTCTAATCCTGTCTCATTTTCTGAGACATTAAGGTTAGAACTTAGTGACAATATTGCTCTTCTAAAAATTGATCTTGGCATCTTATACATACTGACATATTTTCTATGAATTTCCACAACAATTGTTTCACATGGTTATGTATCCTAAGAAAATTATTTTGATGTTTTTCCTCTTGAATTTTCACCTTACCCCTTGCGTCACTTCCTTTGAAGAAGAAAAAAGTCTCATATTTATTGTTTATAATTATTTTTTCTTTAGTCATACTTTTCTTTAGTGGATACTTTTTAAAGTTAAAAAATACTGTGAAGAAAAAAAAAATGCAATGAATAAGAAGTGATTTACTGGTTGCTAAAGACTTGGGATTTTCTTTGTAGATGTGTTCACCACACCAAATGTAAAGGGTACGAATTCTGAAATAACTGTGACTGCCACAACTGGTGTGAAATTTTCTATGAAGACCTGTAAGTACTGAATGCACCTTCAGTACTGCACACACCAAGACCATAGGATTCCAAAGCAGCCCTGGGGAAAATGGGGGAGGCCCAGGATTTCACCTCTACTGTTCATCTTGTACTTCTGGAAGACAGCAGAGTTTTGTCATCTCCGTCCCCCGAGCCCCCCACCCACACACACATTTTTTTCTGTAACATTTTGTGAGTCTCTATGCTCATTACAGTGACCATTCTAGAAAGCAGGAAGGCAGAGTTTCTCACTTCTAAACCTCCTGTTTTTCAGTTTGCATGGAAAGAAACATTAACTAAATTAATATTCCAGGCTATTACTCACCTTTCTTAAATCCATGTTTGTGGGGTTTTTCTCTTTTATACTTTTATATTTTGAATGATGTGAAATATCAAAAAGTGACCTTTTTCTGGCTATGGCAATTTCAATACTGGGGCAGACTCATTGATGCCCAATTATTAACAAATTTACTTGACAATAATGGAGTATTTGATCAATTTCAAACCTTTGGCACTCACACTTTAGGACAAACTCAGTTAATTCACCAGGGGCATCTTGTTTGTGTAGATCAAACATCTTGAGTTGTGTGGAATAAGATATAGTTAACTGACACTTAAGTATTCCAGGCACCTCAAATTTTCAACAATACCAGTTACTGAGAACCATAGTACCCAAAGAAAAAAAAATCCAAGATCCTAGATTCCATCCCCACAGCTAGAGGATTGTGAAGAAGAGTTGAAGTGTAGACTATTCCAGAAGAGCAAGCCCATCAAATAAACAGAGAGTTCCAGGATAGCTTTCACTAATGATAAATTGCTTGGGCATAGTCTCTATAAGGCAAATGGAGACAATTGGGTGGTCCTCTCCTTAGTGGGAATTAATGGTTTTATTGCAGCTGGAATTAGTCTCCTGTTTTGAGTCCTGTCTGAATCAGTTATTTTCAGAAATAGGACCCCTTTTCTACCCTTTCTCATTAACAGGATTACCTGTGCTGGATTTGTAAGCTCTATGAATTCATTGTGTCCCTCCAGAGAATTCTCCCTCTTGAGGGATGGTACCCCATATGGAACATATGGCTAAATTAACCAGTACAGCCCAAATGTTCTGTGGTGCAGTTCCACAAGGATGCATCATAGGCTGAGGTTTACACTTAGGCCTGCCTAGCGAGCCTGCCAAAGCCAACCATCGTACCCTATAGCCCTCCGTTACCTCTAAAGGCCTAACTTACATGCTTTTACTCTCTTTCATAGAGTAAAGACATATTAACCCTACTTCAGGCATCCCATACTCAATAAACATCATTCTCCAAGGCCTTTCTTCCTCATCTTCATTTCTGATTAAAAAAAAAAAAAAAAGTCATTCTCTTTCCTTGTTTTCTCCTTGTCTTGACAATTGGTCATTATTTTAATATGCTGAAAATACTTTTTCCTTTTTCTAGATAAAACCGCCAAACCAACTGCCAGTGGAGAAGAAGAAAAACCTAATGAACCCTCTCGTAAAAGTATTAAGACTACTACACTGTATTTGATATCAGGAGCATATTGTTATGTGGCCTATGCCATTATCTTTCACTCCTTTGAACTTGACATAAGTGAACAGCATGCCTAAAGAGCCCATGCTGCTATTGTTTAGAGTCACCTGGAATCTTTTAAGTGGCAAATATGTAAGAGTCTATTTTCAAATGCACCTGAAAAGCAATGGGAAGTGAATATTATAGAAGTTTTAAAATATTTATAAATATACATGTAAATTTATAAAATTCATTTATAAAAGTTTAAATTTATCTAAGATAAACATATGGGGTATATTTTCATATTTTTGGTGACTGTACATTTTTCTGCTTAAGGAATAAATGTATCTCTAGTCACAATGATTAATGTTTCATAAGATTATTTGAGGGAGGGTCTCTAGAATGGGAGGCTATAAATTCAAAATTACTGTTTTATTTTCTTGCCAAGATCCTTGTTCCTTATGAAATATTTGTGAAGCTATACAACCCAGGATGACTCTCATAGGTTTTTGAGTGAGTGTGTAATTAATTGGAGACAGTAGATTCTCATCCATTACTCCTGTTATCTCTTTTGAACAGCCTCAACCCCCAATGTGCCTGCGTTTTGGACAATGTTAGCTAAAGGTAAATTAATGTTGTAAAGTAACTGGGGAAATGTTTTTATTTTCTAACAGTTTATATAAGAAGACATTCATAACATTTTATATAAGAAAGACAAGACTGACTTAAATATTTCTAACAATAATCAACACATGAATGTTTACTGCCCCGTGTAAAAGCAAATGTTGTACTCGGAGAAATGATAAAAGTTGCAGTTTCTGAGTCTTCTGCACCCAGAAGTATGTCTCCTGCAAAGGTTGCAATCTAGAGTGCATCTTAAAATCAAGAAGACACTAGCTGGTCTAGGGAAGTTGGTTTCCCTGTCTTTCATTGTGTCGCAGGTAACTAGCATGATCTTCTTATTTTCTACCTTTGACTCCAGAAAGAGATGAGGCCAGATCAAAAACTCATCCAGCTGAGTTCATGATTCAGCATTTAGACTAGGTTTTCGCTCAGTGCAGCTCCTTTATGTTTGGAGCAGCGTGTGCATAAACACACAGGCATGCACATATAAGTGAAAAGTATCAGTGTATATTTGTGCACGAAAGTAATGTGTACAACATAAATACACAAGTACACATGCCCAATATAATGCACAGATCAGTCTATGCTTGCATGTATTCTATGCAGCTACAGAGGTTCACATTAACATAAGTAATATATGTGTCACATACACATTATAAAAAATGAAATACACAACGTATTCACTTGACTATCATTATTTGTATGTTTTGTATTTACATTCAGGATTTTCTACTCACTGAGATTTCTTTGTTACCATAATGTCAGTATTTGTAGAATCTTCAAGGTCATTTATCAGTATTGAGGTAGCTTCAAATATTTTTAGTTTCCTCACAGGTACAGTCAGTCATTCCTTGAACTGGCCCCTAAGCATAGTATTAAATAGTTTGTTAATGTCTCTAATAGTATGATGGACCCTATGGAAAATACACACATATTAGATAAGCTCTGTTTGAACATGAGTTATAGAGATATTCACTTTACAACGCAACACTAGAATGAATAGTAAGAATAGACTTTACATATTATACACATACCTTTATACACATGCGAAAATTTTAGTAAGTTAATGTTACTTAGCATAACATCAACATATTGTCTTAACAGTTATAAATGAAACGGCAGTGACCATGGATGATAAAGATCTATTTTTTCAACCAATTCCAGGTAAGAACAAAGCACTTTAATTAATAGATACATAAATGTCACATGGATTTTAGTGGCTGCATTGTGAAACAACTTCTCATAGCAAAGGGTACTGTATGTGGAAGAGCGGAATTGACACCAATGCCACATCAGAGAGGATATTGACTACATTAGACAACTTACACCTCTCGTGTTCTTGTTGCCCTTTTACCAGTGATTATTACTATCTTCCAGCCTTCTGACATAAAATGTTGAAACAGATTGATATGTGATATGTGTGTGTGATAAAATATACACGATATATTATTGAATATATAGAATATATACAATAAAGGTTATATATGTATTATATATGTAATTGTCTTTTAAAAATAGGCTTTTCTTTATAGAGTTTTAAGTTTAAAAAAAATCAATAGCAAAAAATGTAGAGTTTCCCATGTCCAACCCTTCTTTTGGTTTCTAATTTTTTGATGTTAAGACTTTGTGTGTGTGTGTGTGTGTGTGTGTGTGTGTGTACCACATGTATCTATGTACCTGTGGAGGCCAGAAGAGTGTGTCAGATCCCCTGGAAGTGGGGTTACAGGTGTGTAGGAGCCTCTTGATATGGGTCCCTAGAACCAAACTCTTAGTTTGGATGGAAAGTTATATTAAAAGGCAATGTTTTAATTTTCTTCAAACCCTTTGCCCTACAAGTAAATAATTGAAAATGACATATGTTTTGTGGCATGTCTAAGATCTGTTTGCTCAGTTCTGTAATGACTTCTTTATGAAAAGTAGCTTTTGACTTAAGCTATTTTAAGAAAGTGGAGTGATAGAGGCAGGTGGATTTCTGAGTTCAAGGCCAGCCTGGTCTACAGAGTGAGTTCCAGGACAGCCAAGGCTATACAGAGAAACCCTGTCTCGAAAAAACAAAAAACAAAAAAAAAAGTGGAGTGATGACAAATCACTGGTCAGATGACAAATGGTAGGTACCTTAGGAACATGTTGTCATCTCTGGATGTTTTTCACTTGGGTGACTGAATGTGGAGTGGATTCCTACCATTTGCTGAGGATATATTGTATATCAGGTGTACTGATATATATTCACACACTATATGTCACATATTCTGATATATATTTACACACTGTATGTTGGGTGTACTGATACATATTCACACACACTATATATCAGGTGTTCTGATATATATTCACATACTGTATATATCAGATGTTCTGATATATATTCACACACTGTATATATCAGGTGTTCTGATATATATTCACACACTGTATATATCAGGTGTTCTGATATATATTCACACACAGTATTGGGTATTCTGGTGCTTTAGCCACAATATGTGCGTTCTCCCACCATGTTCATTCTATGAAGAAATTGGGGTGTAAAGCAAAGGCCAGCCCAAATTCTGTAACTTTCAGTGGGTAGATATGCTAAAGCCTTCTCTGGTTATGGCTTTCTCTTTGATAAATATACTGTGTTAGAAAGAGTGAAAGATTTGCAGGAAAGGGAGACCAGGGCAAACTACCCTTCATATGTACTTTTTTTTAGGAGAGTCCTAGGCAACCACAATAAAGCCCTGAAGTAAAAGCAATTAGGAGGGACAGCATCGTGGACTGTAGGCACTCACGATAGGGCCTTGAAAACACACAGATCTTTCAGTTCTTGGAATGTAAGAAGGGTGCAGCTTCATGGCTGTAGGCAGCTCTGAAGAGCTAGACCTTCAGTTCTATCAGCTTCCTTCAGATCAGAGAACAAAGCCAATTTCTGACCTTTGTTTACACTGTGGTAGATGAGAAATTGTATACCACTGCCCGAATCTGGCTTAACCTATGTGGCTCCTGGCACAGAGAAAGGCTTTAAACAAGAGAGTAAAGTTTCAGTTAAAGGTTGTCTTGAGCCTAAATGTTAGGAGACAGGGGTGACTTGGGTTAAGGAAGAAGTCAATGAGAGTTACAAAGTCATAGCAGTTCTCTGTAACTCAGCCTCTGTCTCTGTCTGCTGGGGATGTGGCTTGATTTGGGAGGGACAGAACAGCAGCTTGATGGTCTTTTGAGATAACTGCGTGAACATACCCACGTATAAAGACTTTGCAGCATCTTGATCCTAGCCTTAGGGAAGCAGAGACAGGCAGATCTCTGGGAGTTCAAGGCAATCATCAGCCAGTTCTACTGAGGGAATCCCAGAATAATCAAATCCTTCCCCTGACCCCCCCAAAACTTAAAAACTATTTTAGTTTCAGATTTTTTTGCTATGAAGAGACACTATGACCAAGGCAACTCTTAAAAAGAAAGGACAATATTTGAGGCCGGCTTACAGTTTCAGAGGTTTAGTCCATTATCATTATGGTGAGAAGCATGGCAGCATCCAGGCAGACATGGTGCTGGAGGAGCTGAAAGTTGTCCAACTTGATCCTAAGGCAGCAGAAGGGGACTGTCTTCTGCAGGCAGCCAGGATGGGCTCTAATTATACATTAGGCAGAGCTTGAGCACAGGAGACCTTAAACACATGTGTACACACAGTGACACATTTTTTCCAAGGCCACACCTCCTAATAGTGTCATTCCATATAGCCAAACATTGAAACATATGAATCTATGGGTGTCATACCTATTCAGCCCACCATAGGAAATATAGGTGTATTTAAGGAGTACAGTCATTTTAATATAATCTACTTGAATATTCTCAAATGGGTCAGATAACAATCATTCACAACTATACACATCTCATTCTGCATGGACAATATAATTTTTGTTTGTTGGTTGGTATTAGAGACTGAACCTAGGCTTTCAGTCTTGCTAACAAGAGTTCTACTGCTGGATCATATCACAGGTACAATCATTAAAGTGTTCAAAAATCAGAGAACATTGGCATGGGAATATATATTTGCAATTGCCTATAAATATTACCTAGAAAGTAGTGAGATGCCTGGAAGACTGGGAGTGGGCATGGGTGAATGTGAGAAGGAAAGTTTCAACATTCAGTATATTTTAAGTCAGACATATTCTCAAGAAGGCCAAACATCTGACAGAAAAGCAGTTTCACGTGATTTTTATCAGATCCATAATGTTTCTGGAGCCAGACATAATTCTGTAATTTAACTCATTTCAGGAATTTAAAAAAGTTATTTTCATTTCTTTAGCAATGTCAAGCACACGGAATTTGTCTCTTAATAAAATGGCAAACTTATCTTAAGCCTTATAGAGGAAACCACCAACACTACACACACACTTTTAGTTTCAAAGAATAACCAGTGCATGCCAGCAGCAGTGCATACAACTGTCCTTCCTGGAGCACCAGTGCCTTATAAATTGTTCTAATAATCTCTTTTGAAATAATAAGTTATTTAAAGTAGTTTTGAAGTAAAGCCAAGAAGAAAGGCTGCTACATAAAAAAAATTGTCATGAATACTTTGGGCTTAAAACCACATTTTGGGGGCTGGAGAGATGGCTCAGTGGCTAAGAGCACTGACTGCTCTTCCAAAGGTCCTGAGTTCAATTCCCAGCAACCACATGGTGGCTCACAACCATCTATAATGGGATCTGATGCCCTCTTCTGGTGTGTCTGAAGACAGCTACAGTGTACTCACCTACATAAAATAAATAAAATCTTAAAAAAAAAAAAACAAACCACATTTTGATTAGTAGAAGATTTGCAAACTTCTGTGAATCTATAAAGTGGGGTTAAGTACAGCTATTCCAAGACCGTTATGAAAACTAGAGAGAAAGTGTATACATGGCCTCCGTGTAGCCATTGCGTGGCATAGGAAGAGTGGGCTGTGACTACTGCAGATACATTCAGCGTTCCTTATTCCTCGAGGAAAGCATGCGTGACACTCAGTTTTCCATTGTGTTTTCTTTCTTTCCTCCCAGCCTCTGATTTGAATACGACCAGTGAAGACCAACTGTCAGAGCTAGAGGAAATCAAGCTCAAACTAATGCTGGGAATCTCACTGATGACACTCATTCTCTTAATTCCCCTCTTGATATTCTGTTTTGCCACACTGTATAAACTGAGACACCTACGGTAAGCCTACTAGCCTTTGCTGACTTCAGAACTAGTCCATGGTGCCCTGCTTTCTCCTGCCTATCTTTAGTGGATTGATGGGAACAGGTCTCCTCTTCAGTAATGTGTAAGACATTCAGCTCGAATCCACTTCCTCTAAGCATTAGGAATGTGGGCCCTGTCTCAAGGAATATCTCACTGTTTTAAATAAACACACAGTTAATTAGGAAGGAAATAGAGGCTAAACAATGCTTCTTCCCTCTGTATCCCTGCAGAATAGCCCTGGAACATGAAGGCTATTTATTCTCTTGTAAGTCACTCATTTGCTTGGGATTTAACATTTTTAATTTTTTTGGTAGCCTTGCTTAAGACCTTGAAACAGACAGAAAATCTGCAATTTTATGCCTTGAGGCCTAGACATTTGTCTTAAATAATCATTGTTTTTTTATATAAAAATATTAAATTCTGCCAGGCAGTGGTGGCACACACCTTTAATCCCAGCACTTGGAAGGCAGAGGCAGGTGGATTTCTGAGTTCGAGGCCAGCCTGGTATAGAGTGAGTTCCAGGACAGCCTGGGCTATACAGAGAAACTCTGTCTCAAAAAACCAAATATATATTATATACGTTATACATTATATATATCATATATTATTATATATCATATATCACATATCATATGTATCATGTATCATATATCATATATTATATTGTATACATTATATATGTTATATACATTATATATATACTATATACAGAGAAACTATCTCAAAAAATCAAATATATATAATATATATATTAAATTTCATTTGAACCTGAAGGTCTGATTGATCTCTTTACAACTTTTTTTTGTACACTATCATAGAATACTTTTAAATGACCCCACACAATTGCTTTTTAATGTTCACAGTTATCATTAATATTACTCTTTTGACTGTGGTGCTTTGATGATATATTTCTCTGATTCATTAAACCTGTAAATTTAGATATTTATTCTCCCTAATTCAGCTTCACTTTGTGTTTCTTGTTAAGCATTTATTAATTGAGGCAACTTTTATTATTGGCTTTTAAATTCTAATATTGCAGTTTGATATAAGGTTGCATACACTAGATACTGCTGGTTCATTCACAGGAGCATTAAGTACAATATAACTATAGGGAAAGAAAAACTGTACCATTTGCATTAATTAAGTAATACATTGAACATAATCCATTTCTGTTCTAACTTCTGATTTGAGTCATAAGTCTATGCAACTAAAGACCACTCTTGATGTGTACTCTCTTCTTTGTAGTGACAAGAGTTATGAGAATCACTACTCCGTCAACCCAGAGTTGGCAGCTCTGTCTTACTTCCGTCCGTCAGAAGGTGTGTCAGATACATCATTTTCGAAAAGTGCAGAGAGCAGCACATTTTGGGGCCAAGCTTCTTCAGAGGTGAAGCGATCCAACATGAGAAGGTCAAAATCTAAGTCTATGGATTTTTCTGCAGTCCCCAATCAAACAGTCTTAACCGGTGAGCCAACCTTCCTCCCTCCTGAGGAGGCAAGCTTCCTCCCTCCTGGGGAGCCCGGTGAGCAGCTCATCATGGAGGATGTCCATGTTGAGGCAATGAATGAGGTTGGTGATGAAGTGCAAGGAACAACTATTATTGTTGAGGAACAATAACTGGATAAAGAACTTTAATTCTTTGGTTATAAAAACAGATCTTTGTGTGTCACATAAATGTTCTCATTTTGATACTGCACAGTTCAAAGACATCTACATTTTCTGAAGTCCTAAAGACATATTCATTAAAAAAAAAAAAACTATCACAATTATTATTTGTTATAAGAATTATTTAAGTGAAAATGTACAAGGAAACCATTTAAGGGAAACTTATCAAATAAACTCGTCATATAGTCTAGAGACTATGACAGGTCTTCATGACTCGAGGTAGCTCAGTGATAGACCACTTGCCTAGTATACTCAAGGTCACCTTGGAGCCATCAATCCACCCATCTTTAGATCAATAAAACTTCACACTAAGGTTCATTTTAAATGAAGGCATTTACATCTTTACCATTACCTATTCCTGGCTACTGCTGTCTAGTCCAAAGCAGAAAACATGTGGCTTATGTTTCATTAGCTAAACAGTGGTATCAACAAGAGGGAAAACCAGGTCAGTGGTGGAAACTGCTAGCCTAGCATTCTTGAGGTTTTTTTTTGAAGTTTTGCAGCTGCTCTCACTGGCCAGGAAGAAAAACATGGCTAGCAAGATAGCTCAGCTGGAAAGTGGTTGCCATATCCAAGCCTGACAACCTGAGTTAGATCCCTGGAACCCACCATGGAATGAGCAAACCATGACTCAACTCCTGCTTGTCCTCATATCTCCAGGCATAATGTGGCATGGGTACATGTGCATGCACAAACATGACAATAAACAGAACATTTCCTCCATTTCTAAAGTACTCGTAATCTTTGGGGATAATATGTTGTGCCAGTTAATCACAGAAGAGAACATTTCAGCAGGTAATTTCCTAGAGAGGGTGTCATTCTCTAAATTGTTTACAGTTCTCTCTACCGCTAGTCCCAGGCACCCAGGATCATTGTGTTTTAACTGGAAAAATGCTCAAAGCCTGACTCAAGTTTATTAATAACTACGGAAGTTTATTAATAACTATAGAAGCTATCTATACAGAGGACATTTTGATTTATGAAATAGAGATACTGTGTACTTTGGTGGGATGATTCTAGGGCATGCATCAGGTCATTTGTAGGTATGTGGAGAAGACCCAAGGTAGATGTCAGTGCCTTTATCATCCTTGCTCTTGCCAACAGGCTTCCATTTACTGGCTGCCAGACACTTTGCATCACACCGAGTTATACTATGCCACAAAAGGCACATTTATTTTACAAATCGAGTTATGGAGTCTCATGGGCTATGGATGTGCTTAGTAAAATGCATCCGTAGCATGCAGAGGGCCCTGGTTTTCATCATCAGTACCAAATAAATCTGGGCATTAGTGGTACACACCTGTAATGCCAACACTGGGGAGGGAGAGGCAGGAGGATGAGAGATTTAAGGTTATCTTTAACTACATGGGGAGTCTGAGGCCAGCCTGGGCTACAAAAAGACCGTGTCTTAAACACATGGAATCTCAGGTGAGTCATGCCTTGCCCGAGTTCCTTGCTTGAGAGTAGCCATGATCCACAGAAGGTCAAAGGGCCCTGGGAACAAGACAGTCCAAAGGACATCAGTTTTCTCAGTGTTATTTCACCTCATGAGAAGTTCTTTTTATTATCTTTGGCTTGGGAAGATGTTTTTTCTTTCCTGTGGAGCATAGCTACACTTCTCTTCCCTGCCACTTTGAGAGTCCTTTACTCTCCCTTTTCTCTTCAGACTGTTTCACTCACCATTGTTTGAGAGGGCAGTTCACTTCCACCTTTGAGTGACTGTGGACTATATACGCCTCTACCCACGAGAGAAAATCCATCTCAGGGCAGTTGCTCACTTTGTCCTGGTCCTGCCCAACAGTGGACAGTTTCTGATCCACTGTGGGTAGTCGTGAGCATTCGCTTCCCTCTGCCAGGTCCTTTTGCCATGTCCCAGGCCTTTCTGACAGTTCTAGGGCTGGCTGTTTGCTGGCAGTTCAGGTACCTACAGCCATGAAGGTGGCTGAGGGTTCAGTGAGCTAATGGCCACAGGTGCTTGGGTGTAGCGAGGCACTAAGGAGCCCAGTTGAGTCTCCAGGTGTGGAAGGGTTTGTGGGAGGGTGTCATGTAGTGATACTAAAGCTGCTAATAGTCCCTCACTTTTCCCTCTGGATCTCCACCCATCTTTTAGAAGTGTGAAGAATTTTCTTGTTTGAAAACAGATGCAAAGGACCACTTTCAATTCAAAGTGTGTGAAACAAAGCATCATAAGGAAGGTTAATGACTTTAGTATTATTCTTACTAAAATGGGCAAAAGCAACATGTTGACTATGCTTTGAAAGTCATCTGAGTATGTAGCCCAGTTATAGAACCCTGGTCTGGCATGTACAAGGCCCTGGGTTTAATCCCCAGCATCATCACAAAAACAAAACCAAAGGTTAAAAAAAAACAAAACAAAAACCAAATAAACAAGCAAAAAACACCTGGCTTTTCAGACTCCTGACACAGCTTACAGATAACTAGAAAGAACAGTCCGGGTGTTTGAGGAAGCTGGTGAAGGTACATGAAGGGTGTTGGGCAGTCTCCCATGCTGTACTGTAGAAATGAGATGACAGCACACAGACCATGTACACTTGTCCACTGCTGATCCTCTAAGCTGTCAATAAACCTGCATTTCCTGAGCAGGTTTCCTAGACCTCCTGGCTTGCTTTTGGGTATCTCTCCATTCTAAAGTGCCCAGGTCTCCTCAGTGCTTCCTAGTATGCCACTCACCCAGCCTTCAAGAACTGCTTTAAGTTCTGCCTTGCAATAGCTTGGATTGCATCGTATAGCTTCTGCTCAGTGTTTCCTTCTGCTTGTATTATGGGCCAGTTCTTACAGACTGGCTGAGGTAGGTGAGAACTGGCCTGAGACCTCGGAATCGAACCAGGAGTCCATCCCTGCAAGTCTGCCCAGCATTGCCCTAAAGCCTTGTTTTCCGTTCCTTCCTGCATCAAGCCCTAAGGTATGCCTAACAGTGAGATGCTGGGGGGAATCTTTCACGGAAGGGGGGTTGTGTGCTTTGGGGTGGTCACACAGTTCCAGAATCCTGGAGTGGCAGGATGTTTAGGAAGCTGGCTTCTGTGTATGTGATGCCATCCTTCAGGGCAAGAAAAATCCAGCATCTGCCTATGATCATCAAGGTGGGGCCCAAGGGCTGTTGGGGGCATGATGGGAACTGGTGAGGCCGGAGAAAGGTGCTCTGAAGGCTTGGAGCATCATGGGAAGTGCGTGAAGGTGACATCCTCAACTGTCTCACATCTGAAATCATCATAAGGGATTTTCTGCTCTGGGGAGAGTTTTCAGGTGGCAGGGACTCTGTTGAAAGTTGAACCCGGATGTTGAGACTTGCAAATACTCAATGTTGCTGTATAAAGCAATTACCAATTAAAAGTAGCCATTTCCTAGCCAGGGGGAATTAAGGTGGTGCTGATGCAGAAGCTATCCTCCAGTGGGTGGTAAGAGAAAAAAAACACCCATAGTGAAAACTCAGATTGTTGACATATCACAGCAAGGCTGCGGTTGAAAGGAAGATTAAGGGTTAACAAGGGAATATTTAGAGTACAGAAGCACATGAGTGAGGGACCCAATAAATGAGAAGGCATGAGCCTGGGTGGAAAGACAGCAGCCTCCCCCCCCTTCTCTCTCTCTCTCTCTCTCTCTCTCTCTCTCTCTCTCTCTCTCTCTCTCTCTCACACACACACACACACACACACACACACACACACACGTCTCCAAAGCCAGTGAAAGACACACTCAGATTCTATGCCTTCTTATTTTCTTGTTTCTAATACAGCTGATGGTAACAGATTAAATTGCCAGTCAGGAAGGCTTCTAATGCGAGGCTTTTGCAGAAGAGACCACCTCAGGCCATCCCAAAGAGCTAAATGTGGGGTAACCAAGAAAATCTACAGCTACATCTTGACTGTCATCATTAACTCTTCTTCCACAGTAAAGCTACATGCTTGTCATATAAATGTGGGAACAACGAGAGCTTAGTGTAATTAGCAACACCAGAGACACCAGCAAAGATCAGAGGGTAGTGATGCCAACCAAGTGACTGATAGTGCCAAGCTACAAACCCAGCAAAGGTGGAGTCAGACACTGTAGGGCTTCAACCATCCATAAGCATGACCGTCTCCTTGGTTGGGCCAGAAAGACATGCTCTATTGGTTCTGGCCCACCTTAGCTCAGAGAATGAATCAATCCTAATAGAGCCTACTTCAGCCCTGGTCAAATTTCTGTCATGGACATATAACTTGCAACAAAAGAATTCCATAGCTTCCCCCGACCCCCTTTCCTGAATGAATGAAAGTCCTCTCTCTCATTTTATTTTTTCTTAATTTTCTCACTTTTTCTCAATTTCTCACTTTTGTGTAATTCTTAATAAAGGTCAACTCCATTTTTAAATACTCCCATTAGATTCTGACAACAAACCCAGAGTCACTGTCTTGGGTTTCTCTTTAGTGACCATTATGTGTCTAGTGCCTCAGAATCATGTATTAAGCACAACTGGGCTGAGAAAAGTGCTTGCTGTCTTACTCAAAACCCTGCAACAGCTGAAGCTGTTTATCTAAACACAGCTTCTGGTGAGGTGGCAATGTATAATGCTTTCCAAATTTTAGCAGCCAGTAAACTCAAAGTATGCCAATGTGTATTTCTGGAATAGCCATGCTCATTTAAAGACAAAATAAAACCCAGAAGTTAAATTTAGATCCTGTGATTGTAGCATTGTCGGATCTCTCCTTCCTCCCTTTTCAAGCAATTACCTTTCCAGTATATTGTTTTGGATTTCAGTAGATTTCTTAATAGAACATGATCAGCAAGTTGAAGGCTGTTGATCGGGGAAAGCTTATTGTGTAAAAAGGATGCATGTGTGTTGTGTGTTGCCAAAACCTGCAGAGTCTCTAAAGTAAATTAATCAGAGTTCTAAGAGCTTAATTAGGCCACATCTCGTTTCTGAAATATGTTTAGGAGAAATGTTAGTTACATAATTAATAAAACAAAATGGATCTTTGAAAGGGGGAGGAGGACATTATTATTCTAGTAAAAAACAGGAGGTGCTGCTAGAGGTGGCGTGGCCCCTCCGGCTCTCCAGTTCTTGGCTCGTGTTACCATCCAGTGTTCCTCAGGACTATAGATCCATATGCTTAAAAATTTTGCTTGCTAATTCTGAGATTTGTGTGGTGAGTGAAAATGGCCTTCATTTGGTGTCGAAGTATTTCGAGAACATGAAGTGCTTTGGTCAGAATCTCAAGAGAGATGTACCAAAGACCGGCGACCCTGATGGTTTACACGGGATTGTGTTGTAGACAAAGGAACAGCTTCGCTGGGTGAGGTTGTGTGCAGTTCTGTGAGTCACCCATCTATTTGAAGTGTCCAGTTGTCACTGGTTGGTAATAAAGTAAGTGGATTATATCTAAAAATGATATGTCCAACAGTTTAGTTTGTAAATGAGGCTGGTGCTTTAATACCTACTAAATGGTAGTATTGAGGCAAGTTTGTAGGTAAAGTGGAATAATTATTTTTTTGCCACTCATCTAGAGCTTTAAAAGATTTGTCATATTGCGAAAGCATTTTTTTACCAAAAAAGAACTTCACAGACTCCCAAAACTGATGTGTGTCATTTAGTTGCTTATCTCCATGTGACACAAAATGTCATGTACTTTTCAGCTTTTCCTTGCGCTTAGAACCTTATCATCCACCAGGGGGCAGAAGTGGGAAGTAAATGACCACATTCCTACTGAGCAGTTTTCCACTGTCTGCCATTTTCATTAAAAACAGCTTCGTTGGCATTGTTGAATTTTTCATCACAAATTGATAATGCCTATCTTTATTATTTGAAGACTCAGAATTGTAAATTCACTTACCCAGTCGAAGTCACTTATTTCCCCCAAGTCAAGAACTACTGCCCTTTGGGATAACTTCAGACATACAGAATAATAGCCATTTTTCTAAAAATGTTCTAACATTTGTGCTTCCAGTTAAGATTAGATAGGGGGACACAGTCACCTTTAGTTGTCACCCTGTGATGCTATGTCTGTGCCATGGATTTTGCGTTTGTGTGTTATTGATGGCTTCATTTGGAAATGACCCTCAGGAGTACTGTCAAGCACCATCCAGAGAAAATGCTTGCTAGGGAAGGCTTGTTCAGTTGATGGAGGAGAGAGTGGAGAATAGTCTTGATCTCATTGGCACAGGAAAAGACTTTCCAAACAGACACCGTTAGCACAGGCACCCAGATCAACAATAAGTGGGACCTCATGAACTTATAAAGTGTCTGCATGACAAAGGCCACTGTCATTTGGCCAAAGTGACAGGCTACAGGATGGGAAGACACTTTTACTAATTACATATTCAATAGAGGACTAACATAAAAATATGCATAAAACTCAAAAAAAAAAAAAACCCAATATCAAGAGTACAACCCAATTAAAAGTGAGGTACAGATCTAAACAGAATTTTAAAAAGAGGAAACTCAAATGAAGGAGAAGCATTTAAGGGTGGCACCCGAGAATCAGTGGGGGTCACCTTAGCTATGAGTCACAGCATTGGGGATATGGAGCCTGAAGAGACCTCCTCCTGTAGCCAGGCAGGAACTCCAGGGACAGGAACAATAGGAACATCAACCTACCTGCAAAACTTTCAAACCAAAATTTACCCTGTCTACAAGAAATGCAGGGACGGGGGATGAAGCAGAGACTGAGGGAACAGCCAACCAATAATTGGCCTAACTTGAGACCCATCCCATGGGCAAGCACCACCCCCTGACATTATTAATGATACTCCATTATGCTTGCAGACAGGAACTTAGCATGGCTGTCCTCAGAGAGGCTCCACCAAGAAGCTGACTCAGACAGATGCAGAGACCACAGCCAAACAGTGGGTGGAGCTTGACAAGAACCTAGCATGGCTGTCCTCTGAGAGGCTCCACCAAGAAGCTGACTCAGACAGATGCAGAGACCACAGGCCAACAGTGGGTGGAGCTTGAAGACTCATGTAGAAGAATAGGGGGAAGGATTGTGGGCCAAAGGGAATAGGAACTCCGCAGAAGACCATCAGAGTCAACGAACCTGGACCCTTGGAGCTCTCACAGACTGAACCACCAACCAAAGAACTGGCTAGACCTAGGCCTCTCCATGCATATGTAGCAGCTGTGCAGCTTGGTCTTCATGTGGGTCCTGAACAAAGGGAGCTGGGGCTATCCCAAAAGCTGTTGCCTGTCTTTGGGATATATTTTTCTGTCTGAGCTGCCTTGTCTGACCTCAGTGGGAGAGGATGTGCCTAGCCTTGCTGAGATTCGATGTGACAGGGTAGGGTGATACCTGGGGACTCCCCACCTGCTCAGAGGAGAAGGGGAGGGGAAAAGATAGTAGGAGGGTATGATTGGGAGGGGGCCAGTGAACAGGATGTAAAGTGAATAAGTAAATAAAATGAAATAAAAAATATATAATTGCTGCCTGTCTCTGTACCAATACCATGCAGTTTTTATCACTACTGCTCTATAGTACAGTTTGAGGTCAGGGATGGTGATTCCCTGAGAAGTTCTTTTATTGTTGAGAATAGTTCTTGATATCCTGGGTATTTTTTGTTATTCCAAATGAATTTGCAAATTGCTCTTTTTATCTCTATGAAGAATTGATTTGGAATTTTGATGGGGATTGAATTAAATCTGTAGATTGCTTTTGGCAAGATGACCATTTTTACTATATTAATCCTGCCAATCCAGGAGCATGGGAGATCTTTCCACCTTCTGAGATCTTCTTCTATTTCTTTCTTCAGAGACTTGAAGTTTTTGTCATACAGATCTTTCACTTGCTTGGTTAGATTCACACCAAGATATTTTATGTTATTTGTGACTATTGTGAAGGGTGTCATTTCCCTAATTTCTTTCTCAGCCTGTTTATCCTTCGAGTCATCCTTTATATCATCTGCAAATAGTGAAATAAGGGTTTGCAGCCCCATGAGGAGAGCAACAATACCAATCAACCAGAGCTCCCAGAGTCTAAACCACCAGCCTGGGAGCACATAGGGAGGGACCCATGGCTCCAGCTGTATATATAGGGGAGGATGCCCTTGTCAGGCATAGGTGGGAGATCCTTGGTCCCATGAAGGCTAGATGCTGAGTGTGGGGGAATTTGAGGGTGGGGAGGTGGGAGTGGGGGTGTAGGTGGGGGCACATCCTCATAGAAGCAGGAGGAAGGGGGATGGGATAGGGGGTTCCTGAATGGGATGGGGTATGGGGTAAGGGAATAACATCTGAAATGTAAATAAAATATCCAATAAAAATTTTTAAAATATATATATAATTGCAACCTAATTCCAATTAGTGTTTATAAAATTTGAATCTATATAACATGTAATTTAAATATTCATATGAAAGGAAGAAAGATGACTAAAAATTTTCAATAAAGTCATGACATTCACTTCAGCCATTTTCTATAGTATACTAACTGATAAATTCTATGCTTCAACTTCATGGATTGATAATGTTAAATTAGATTTTATATAATTATTTGCAAGTTTCTATTATGTAGAAAATATAAATTTTGTGTTTCTTTTAGATATTTCCTTCATTCATTTAATTATAATCAGTATAAAAAATATTCAACATCCTTAGGCATTAAAGGGAATAAAAATCAAAACAACTTTGTAATCTCATGTTAATACTAGTCACAATGGCCAGAGTCAATAACACAAGTGACAGCTTGGGAGGATGTGAAGTAAGGGGACACTCATCCATTGCTGGTGGGACGGCAAACTTGTACAGCCACCATGGAAATCAGTGTAGCAGTTCCTCACAAAGCTGGGAAGAGATCTCCCTCAAGATCCAGCTATACCACTCATTCATCCATTCATGTATTATGTCTACTTATTTAAAATAGATTCCTCTCTCATACAGTACATCCCAACTACAGTTTTCCTTCTTTCCACCTCTCCTAAGTCCCTCTCTTCCCCTCCTCCCCAGGATCCACACCCCTTCTGTCTTCCATTACTAGGAGTCCTCACTAGGGCCACCCTCATAGGTTCCAGGAAATTCCAATCGCACTAGCTTTCCCCACTACCTGCCCAAGTACCCCTCCAATTCTCTCTCCCTCCATCCTGTTCCCTCTACCACATCCCTCCTGCTCTGTCTGGACTCATCCCTAATCCATCCACAAAATCTATTTTTCCTTCCACAGGAGATCCATGTGTCCCCTCCCCCATGTGCTGCCTCCTCTTTACCTAGCCTCTGGGTTTACTTATTGTAGCTTGGTTATCATTTACTTTATGCTAATATCCACTTATAAATGAATACATACCATATTTGTCTTTTGGATCTGGATTACCTTACTCAGAATTTTATCTAGTTCCATCCATTTTTCTGAAAATTTTATGATGCTTTTTTTAATAGCCGAGTAATATTCCATTGTGTAAATATACCATATTTTCTTTATCAATTCCTTTGTTGAGGGTCATATAAGTTGTTTCCAGTTTTTGACTATTATGAGTATAGCCACAGTGACATGGTTGAGGGGATGATCTGTGAGATCTACTGGATGAGTGGACACTGTGGGGGTGGGGCTGGGGGAGGCAGCAGATGGGTCTAGCCTGAAGGATTGGACCTCAGGGAAAACAGAGAGTGCAGGCCACCTAACTAGTCTTCTGGCAAGTATGCCCTGTGGTTAAACAGGAGATGTCTGCCTGAGTTTGGGACTGGGACACAAGGAGAACTTGGGGGAGAGATACAATGAGGGGATGGTCCGTGGGATCCACAGAAGGCACCTGGGGAGTTCCCTTGCAGCTCTGGGTGGGGGGTGGGGTGCTGAGGGATTTTGTCTACTTGGGGAACAGAGAAAGCAGAGAAGGTCTACAGGCAACCTATCCAGTCTTCTGAAAGAGGTGGCCTGTCTAGCTATACTACTCTTGGGCATATGCCCAAAGGGCTTTATTCTACTTCAGAGACATTTGCTCAACTATGTTTATTGTCGGTCTATTTATAATAGCTAGAAACTAGAAACAACCTAGATGTCCCTCAACAGATGAATGGATTAAAAAATGTGGTACATTTACATAATAGAATATCACTCAGCTGTTAAAAATGAAATCATGAAATTCACTGGTGAATCGATGAAATTAGAAGAAAACATCCCGAGTGACCTGTCCCATATGTATTACCTTATATGTGGATATTAGCTGCTATGTAAATGATAACCAACCTACAATCTGTAGAGTCACAGAAGTTACATATAGAGTAAGGACTGGGCATGGAGGGGCAGATTATCTCCCTAGGAAAGAGAAATAGATGAATAGATGGGGTTGCTTGTCTTATAATCATTGTTGGTGTGTTAGCAAAATTGGATAGTATCAATAAATTGTGTCAAATATATTCTAGTTCAAAGTACTCCATTGAGGTACCTAAGATGTGAATTATGTGTTTACTGAATATGATGTGTAAATTAAACATTTGCCCTTTGACATTGCTATCTGCAAAAGACTCGAAGCTCACAGACTAGATTGACTGTACTTTTATTCCAGCCTATGCAAGCCTTTGATATTGTATGAAAACAAGTGAGCAAGCCATTGACTCTAATACAAGATAAGCATTTTTAAAGGAGATGGGTTTTGAGACTGGAATATTCCACTCATAAGTTATATGAACTTTAACTTAGGTATTCAAGTGCAGTAGACTTTGGAAAATGAGTTACATTTTGTTTTCCTTTCATTAGTTCATTTGAAAGTTCCTGATTACCTACTAAAACTATGTAGACACCATGCTAAGTTCTAGACTAGAAAACCTAATAAGAAACTAGCCTTGTTTGTAATGGTGTTTTCATGAAGGGGGAAACGTGAGAGGTAAAGAAACAGGAAAAACAACATAGAAAGCATTGGTTTCTTATTGAGCAGCTCTGTTCACAAGACCATATCCCCCTTGGGCAAGAGTGCCTGCAATCCTGTGGACCTATGTCAAGTACGCACACTTCAACATGGCAGGGAGAAAATCTATCCCATGAAGACTATCTTAGGGTTTTACTGCTGTGAACAGACACCATGGCCAAGGCAACTCTTATAAGGACAACATTTAATTGGGGCTGGCGTACAAATTCAGAGGTTCAGTCCATTACCATCAAGGCAGGAACATGTCAGCATCCAGGCAGGCATGGTGCACTATCTGAAATGCTGGGTGTGGGACACCAGGCTCTTATGTATCAGTTCTCTCCTGTAATGGATGGTCCCACAGCATCTCCCTGGGCTTTTGTTGAAAGAATAATATGAGGGGTGGGAGCTCTAGTGCATTTAGTAGAGATCTGGAGTAGACAGTCTGCTACATAATAAGACCCTGTTCCAAAAGGATAAAAAACAAGAAGCATTTATAATGCTCACTACACTACCTTGTACAATCCCGAATGTTCCCCACCAATCACAAGAGCAATTACCCTGAGAATAGGGAGGAGAGTTTTTTTTTTTTTCAAGATGCCTTTGTATTTTGTTACTATGGACATTTAATCTATTTCAAATTTCATTCCATATTTTTTTCATTAAACCAAATGAGTTTCTAATATTGTGTCTGAGTTATCTTATCCAGGTGTGTGTGTGTGTGTGTGTGTGTGTGCGCGCGCAAAGGTCGTAATTTTAGTGAATGCTAAGGCTTGCTTGGAGCTGGTCCTCTGGAAAGAGAAAGATGACGTGATTAGGAAAACTAATCACATTGCTCAAGCAATCCTCAATCTGTGCATTGCTATAGATATTTCTCAAACTTTCTCAGAGAAAACAAGAAGGAGATACAGCATGAAGTTTTAATGAGTGCATTTCAAAGACTCTATTTTCACAACGGGTTCTAGAGTTGACTGAGCATGGAAAGAGATGATGGTTTGAACTTCAAACCCAACTTCCTATGCACTGAGCATTATTCTGTGAATGTGCAGAGTTGAAGAAATGAGCCCCTGGCATTATAGAGGCCATTTCTCATATTAGTATTTCTTTTTCTCTACATACTCGACATCATTTTCTTGATGTTAAAAACCTTACCAGGTAGATATGGTGGTGTATTCTTTAATCCCAGCAGCCCAAAGCAGATGCAAGAGAGTCACTATTAAGTGTAGCCCAGTCTACATGATACATCCCAGGGCAGCCATGTTTATACAGTGAGACCCTATCTGAATAAACAGAATTACAAATTATGTTCTTAACAAATTATATCCATTTTCTTTAGCTATCCTGGAAGCAGAGCTTGTCCTTATCATAAATGCACAGAAGTAAATCACCTGATTTTCATTGTTGTCAACAGAGCAGATTTTCTTGTCTTAGAGGCAGTATCATACCAGTCATGGAACAGAATCAGGCCTGGTCTGTGTTCCCTGAACCAGCACTGTCTTAATCTCTTTTAGGTTAAGGTTTGTATTTTTTGTTTTTCTCTTAGATTTGTATATAATTTGAAAGCAGGCTGTCTTGTTTAGGGTTTCTATTGCTGTAAAAAGACAATGTGACCATGGCAATCCTTATAAAGGAAAACATTTAACTGGGGTTGGCTTAGAGTTCCAAGGTTTAGTCCATTGTCATTATGGAAGAAGCATAGCAAGATGCAGGTAGACATGGTGCTTGGAGAGGTAGCTAAGAATTCCAGAGCGGCCATACCTGTACCAACAAGGCCACGCCTCCAATAACGCCACTCCCTTTGAGGCTACAGGGCCATTTTTGTTCAAGCCACCACACAAGCCTATGGAAACCAGACTATATTAACTTTGACTGTAGCTCTAAATAAAAGCCATGGAACATTCAGTGTGAAAGCTGCAGACCACAAAAGTAAAGGGTTTCCTCATCAGTGGTGGAGCTGAGTCACAGGTGACCAACAGTATGTTCACTGTGCTGGAAGTCAAAGACTTTGCTGTGATAGCATGCTCTCAGCGTTGTATCTAGCATGTGCTGCTATGGGATTATAAACTATGAACTCATTCTTGCCATTGACGACCTTTTATTTTTTAATTATTTTGAGAATTTTATATATGAGGAGGACTGTATATTCTTTTTACTCCCAGTCTCCTGTCACTCTTCTCATGGCACTCTAATCTCTCTCAAATTAATGACCTCTTCTTTAATTTTGTTGCGTACATATGCATACACACAGATGCACGCATGCGTGCAAATGCACAACTTGCTAAGTCTACCGCTGCTCATATGTGTATTTGTTTAGACCTGGGTTTTCTCCACTATGTGGCTGCAGATTCTTTATTATGTCCTGGATTCTTCTCTGGCCTCTTTTTGGTTTACCAGCAGCTAGCTGTATGTATAAGTGGTTTTGTAGAGGGATGAATGCTGAATGATTGCCTACTTCACCATCTTGGTGCTCTCCCATTTTTTTAAATTCAAGTTTCCATTTAGTTAAGTAAACTATACGCTTGCGGCAGCATTGTTCCTGTGCTTTGTATTCTCTTGAATATGCTATTATGAAAACTAGTGCATTTTGGGGTACATTGAGTTACTTGTTTAAGTATGTTTAATGGTGTGAAAAATTAGAAAAGATTCTAATTCTAGTTCCTTGTATTAGAATCTAGCATTGGTAAATGTACCGCTACGTACTGTTGACATCATTCTGTCAACTGAGGTTGGTACTGAGGAAAATCACAAGGATTCTCAACAGCTAACACATGAACATCTACAGTGCTGGAGAAGGTTGCTGGGGTCTTTGATGGTAATGCCTGCTAAACGTTCAACTTCTTTCTCTCCTATGGGTGAAGCTATAGATGGGTAGATGCAATTAGAGGTGTGCTCCCCTGAGGCAAAACAATGAAGTAAGGGGGAGAGTTGTAGAGCTTACCAGCCTTGTATACTTTGCTTTCCTGACCTGGGTATGTACTCACCAACTCCATGCATCTTAACACGACATATTAAAAATAATATTTCCAAATATATTTTTATGAGACACACTCCTGGACAGAATGTGGGTAGACAAGACATTTATTCACCTACAGGAGGAACCATTAGCAGGAGGTGGCTACCACATCAACAGCGAATTCACAAGTGATCAAAACTGCAAACTTTTACAGTGTGTGATACACGTGGGGATATGACAGTCAATACATGTGGGGATGGTAACTCCATGTCATAGATGTCACACATCACTCCTGAATTCCTATTTTTACTTCTTAAAATGTACAACAGATTACTATAGAAACTAAATGTAAGTCCCATCAATTTGCTTTTTGACCTTACTTATATCTCTCTAAAGGTTCTTAGTCTACTAAGTTTTTAGATGTTAATATTTTTGAATGATTTGGGTGCTGTAAAATCACAGGAAAAATTGTCACATGACCAAACAAACTGGCTTCTGCATGTGAGGAGCAGACTTGAGAGACACTCTTTTCTGCTACTTGGAATGTTCAGCCTCTCGTGTAGTAACCCACATTTAATATAATTGTACATTTCCCTCGCTTTTCTTCCTGTGCTGTCAAGGGAATGGCTAGGTTAACAAACAGTATCTTATATGTACACAGTAAAATACTTTTTATCGCATTCAGTTATAAAGGAAAATATCAAAAACATCTAGGACAATTACAAGTTATGTATTACAGTATTTGCACTCACACCTTCCTGTGCAATCCATGTTTTTAGAAAAATATATTATATGAAACCACAACCAGGCATCCCGATCTTAGCACATTCTTACTCTGAGCAGTATATACAGTCATATTAGAGTCAGAACACACTACAGATCCACATGAGCTGTATGATGAGGGTCCCAAACACATAGCACAATATATACACTTCTATATCACATCTCTTGGCAGTGGGTTGCTCGCTTAGTACAGGTGTCAAGGCGCACTCGTGGCAGTGAAGAGAAATGGCAATTGTCCATGGACACCTCCCTAGGCTGCTTCTTCAGCAGAGCAGTCAATTCCCGCGTAGGTAAACTTCTCATAAAGTGTGGTGTTCACGTATGTCTGAAACGAGAAAGGATTAAAATACACCACATTGCTTCTGTCTCTTCCTGGAGCAGCTAGGTCAATGTCCTGGCTTCCTTATCTTTCACAGCTGGGGGCGGGGGAGACACCTTTTGTTCTCACTCCCTTTGTGTGTATGTGACAGTGTTTGTGTTTTCTTCCTAATTTCATCCCTTGACTTCTAAATAAAATTCCCTACTACTCCCCCAGCCCTAGTTTCTGACCTCCTTTGGTATCTCATTGACCTCTCCCCAAAAAGGTTCACAAGTGTAGGCTCCTTCCCTGGCCACACTTCTTCACTTCTCCCTGTATGGACAATCTTGCTAACCTAGATTTATTTGCCGGTTGACCCGTAAATCGATTCAGGCAGCTACTTTTTAAAATGTTCAATAGACTTTCTTTACCCTCCACACAGTAAACTATAGGCCAGACTTTGTTGTCTGTATATTCTTGGCCAAATCACTTAACCTCTTTGTTTCTTCATATATAAATTTAAAGAGACGGGCCACATGAATACGATTGCTTTCAGCTCTAAGAGATAGGTTGTATCTTATTGTATATATGAGTGACTATATCTTACATAGAAATTTTATTTTCTTCTAGCTTCTCAAAGTTGGGGAGCATATCTGTTATGTGCCAAGAATACTAAGGCTATTCTTAGAACAGCTTGTTGAATTATATCAATGACTTCTTAGTGATCACCTTGAGCACATCACAAATTCCCAGGGAAAGAGGACCTGTATCAAAGTGTACTCACCTTTCGTTCTTCCAGCATCCTGTTTAAAGACACCAATATCTGGGCAAATGATGGTCTCTCATAAGGCTTCTCCCTCCAGCATTGTCTCATTAGATCATACCTTTGAACATAAAGAGTGAAATGATTAACTCCGAGTGTGCTTTAGACCTGGGTTTAACATAGGAATGAAGTATGAGACAGAAGAAAAACAAAATTAAGTCACTGAGAAATGTGACACTGTCAGGCATAAAATATATACAGTCTACTTAAAAAGTTACCAAAGTGCCTTCCTCTCCTCCTCCAAACCCACATCCCCTTTCTTCACTTGTAGGTCTAGTGCAGACTTGTTGCCATTCTTTTAGAACTTTGATCTCAGCTATTGTAGCCATGTGGAATGAACTGAGTTAGTTGTCTATAGCAGCATTTCTTTTGGAATACTACCTCTCTAAAACATTAGTTCCCCTTATAAAATGCCCATGTGTGTCCTGTCACTAAAAACAAATGGCATCTTTAACCAGATGCAATGGACCAATTATTGACAGACATTCTAAGAACTAGGAAACAGCTCATAGACACCAATTCTGTTGGAACTTTGATCTTGGACTTCCCAGATTTCAGAACAGTGAGAAATACATGCATATATACATATATACATACATATATATATAATTGAATATCCACATATAATTATGATGATACGATTAATGTATTATATAATAATATACAACATAGTTAAATATAATTATATATGCACATTTAATTATAAATATATACATGAATTAATTCTTCTGAGAATTTTATACATTGTATTTTTATCATATTAACCCACTTCAACTCCTCCAAGATCTATTCCATATCCCATATCCAACTTATTGTCCTCATTTTCTTTCAAATCTGCTAAGTCCAGTTATTGCTGCCTCTTTACTCTTAGTTCTGTGACCATCCACTGAAGAATGTTCAACCTACCAGGACCCACACCCTTAAAAAAAAAACACTGTACCTCTTCTGGAAGCTATTTTTTACCAATAGTTCTTCAGCTGGGGGTGGAACTTCATGTCTACCTCTACCATTAATACTGGGGTTTTGTCAAGCTTGAGCCTGTGCTGGTCATATACATACTGTCCCAACTGCTGTGAGCTCGTATGTGTAATTTCCCTGTTGTTCCCCCAAATATTGTTTCTTTATTGTCAGCCACAGCCTCTGGTTCTTAGAATCGTTTGCTTCCTTTTCCATAATGCCCTTCAAAGACTTAGGAGGACAGAGGATGATAAGGATATCTCATTTAGGGCTGAGCACTCCATAGTCTTATTCTCTGTACCTTGACCAGTTTTTGGGTCTTGGTGTTAATTACCATCTACTGAGGAAAAAAAAAAAGAAATTTCTCTAATGATATTTGAGAGATACACTAATTTATGGGTTTAACAATGAGTCATTGGGACTTGGTTTAATACCATGTTCCTTTAGCATAGTTCTCTTCAGCCTTATAAGTTGTCTAGCTACAGGTCCAATTAATGGTCTTGAAAAATGGCTTTCATCTTATGGAGTGGGCCTAACATCCAGGCATAAAAAAGTTGGTTACTACCATGACCTTCATGGCACTATTTTACCTGTGGACACGTCTTACATGCTAATTGTTATTATAGCTTTCAGGGGCCATGGCTGGATAACATTGGTGATTACTTTTCTTCTCTGGCAGTGTATATAGCATATTTTATCACTTACTTATTGGAGTGACTCTAAAATCTCTACACCAACCTGAATTAGAAGTCTCCTGCCTTTTTCATGATCAATTTTGTATTTCATACTCTTCTGTCCTTGTCCTTCCTCACTCCACCCTTCTCAGGAGCTGTACCTTAATCACTCTCCTAGGCGTCAACAGCAGGGAACGTTGCTGCTCCTTGCTCGTCGCATCTGATATCTTAATGTGAGTGTGCCACTATAGGTGATGATGACCCTCTTAGAGTCACATGGAGAAAGGGAAAGATGAAATAACCTCAGTGAGGCCTGACTTACACCTCATCATCACAGTTCAGGGGCTTCTCCAGCCTGTAGCCCTGGGGCAGCTTCTCGTAGAGTTCTGCACATGTCATGCCACAGTATGGGGTGCCTCCTGGAACACAAGAAGTAGGGTCTGTGAGTCCCACTGACACAGAAGGCTGTGTTTCCTGCTCTGATGCTAAGCAGCGAGTAGGGAGAGGATAGAGAACAAGCACTCTAAGTGACCTCCTCCACAACCTTACAGTGTACCAGGCTGGACTTACATCACTGACCACACCACAGTACTACCACTCCTTGAGTGTAGAGAGCCCACCAAGACCTCACTCCTGACAGTATCTCTCCTTTCCCCCGATTCTCCTATGCAGAGCACATCTCATGTACCAATGACATTTCATTTTTCATACCAGAAGTCTATATTTATGCAATTCCTACTTTACTATACAGCATAATGTAGAAAAGTTATCCACTATTAGAAAACCTTCAAAGGAAGGGAAATCCTATGTAATACCTCTCATTACTTTTCAATATTGCAACTTGCAACTTAAAGATAGTAATTTATAAAACCATGTTATACATAAAGTGTTTGGCTCAGGGTATGGGTTTTTGCCGGTGAAATTAAATGGCCTTCAGGATGGGACTTTTACTGGTTGTGTAACATCCATCTAAAGTTACAAGGGTAACTTGTTACTGCTCTTTGACACTCATGCACAGGCAGAAACAAATTAGAGTGAATCTCACAGCCATGAGGCCCTTAGTGTTAAGTATGATGTTAATACACGGTGTTTAGAAACAGAAGGGTGGACAGTTGTCTTCTGCTGCAGAAACACTTCTATTTGCAGGTCCTATTTGCTGCTGGCATTGGAGGAATTAAAGAGCGTCCTGTGGAATTGGGCTATGGGGAGACTCTGGAGGCACTAAGCCCTTTGCCCAGTGTTTCACCTGGTGGGTAAATTAAAATACTCACCTAAGCTAACAATCTCCCAGAGCAATACACCATAGGACCATCTGCAGGAGAGACAGCATAAAAAAAAAAAATGTCATCAGTGAATAGGGTGACCACTCTGGCTTCTGCCCTCCACCCCCCCAAACCCTGATGAGAAACTTTTTATCAAAAGAAGAAATGCTAATCATATGCTTTCTAGGGAGAGACCTGCACACAGCATGGGTTCCTCTTAAGTTAGTAGAGGGCCTCACAGTTGGGGGTGGGGGTGGGAGTGGGGTGACTCATCTTTCCAAACAACCCAGTAAGCAGTGAATGCTACTGTAGAAGACAATGAATTCTACACCAAACATCTGGGAGATGAGACCCTTCTCTGCTGTCTGATACCTGAATGGTTAGTATAAACTACTGAAAATACAAGACCCCTAAGAATAGTCCTCCAAAGGAGACACCCTGGTGACGCACGTGCAGTGAGGACATGGTAGTCTCCTCCTCCCTAAATAAGGACTCTGGGACAAGCATTCCCTCCCTGCTGGCCTTACTTTCTCCTTCTGTAATAGTGTACAAGTGACTTGTCGCTGCAGGCTGTAGGAAGGCATGGCCCTACCATTATGGCAGCAATTGTAAGCTGCTTCCTCTATGCTAAGTCCAGGGAATGGACTCATGAGGATGCCCCTACACCCTTTCTCTCTCTAGAAGTTATGACTTCATCACATGAAGTTTGTATGTGATGGCAGAAGACACCTTCAAACCTGACACTTGGGATTTTATTTTATTTTTTCATTTTTTTTATTGGATATTTTATTTACATTTCAGATGCCATCCCCTTTCCCCATTTCCCCTCCCTAGAAAACTCCTATTCCATGCTCCCTTTTCCTTTTTGCTTTTATACAATTTTCTTTAAATGTTAAAGGCTTTATAAGTTTGGTGATGCTCAATCAGAAGTGTAACCCAATACCTAGATATATCAACTATCTTTGACTGGTGTAGACACATGAACATCTGCCTCCCTGTTTCCCCCCTCTTTCTCTCTCTCATCACCAAGCTTCTCCTCTCCTTCTCCTCCTCCTCCTCCTCTTCTTACTCCTTCTCTTCCTCTCCATACTCCTCCCACCTTAGCTCCTCCTACATATCACCCTTCCTGTTAAAATAAAACTTTTCTCTCAAAATACAATTAGAGCATAATTATGTCAATTTGTACCAGTGAGGTACAAAGATAGTCCCAATACCCAGTCCATCATTTTGTTTACTAACCAGAACCTCTGTCATCTCTCCTAACTAAAACACTTAGTTCTGAACCTGGCTTTTTCCTTGGCTTTAGAATGAATGTCAGCTGAAAACCATCCACTCAAATCTTTTCTCTCAAGGTAAATAGCCAGGATTGGCTATGAGACTATAAGTTTTCAACCCCATCAGAAATCCAGAATGAGTGAGTTAACTAAAATTGTGGGAAGCACAAAGCATAGCTTCTAAACCTTAGACAATTTATAGAGACCTCTGAACACCTGGACAGTCCCTATACTACAAAACGTTGGAGCATCTGATCTTCAGCCTTCTGGCCCAGGATCATCTGACAGACCTTAGTGCTGCAGAATTATTAAGGGCTGATTACTCTGTCTAGGCAGATACAAGCAGTCGACTATTCTGCAGACACTTGGGATTTTAATCGGAAACTTCTATTCTGCAGCTTCGTTTTATCCCTCTTTTATCTGCTGCACATGCCTGGCACACCTAGTGGCAGTAGTGGGTCATAACATATGTAGCTGCCAGGTCCCTGAGATCAGGCCAGTGGAATTGCCTGTACAGTATCCCAGGGTATCCCTGCTTCTCTTTAGCACTTCTCCCAAATATATACTTTTTTAAGAAAAAAATTCTGAGAGGCAAGGTGCTTACTTACACATCACTGTTGGTTGTATAGACACTATAGTTCAGTGACTCAATTGCCATCCAGCGCACTGGGAGCCTTCCCTAGAGAGAACAAAGTGAGGTATCACTTAGGGAAGACTTTGTGTTTAGAATTACAGACATAGGCACAATAGACTCAGGAAACCTCGGTGCGTGAATTTTCAACCACTGGCATGTTTTCAAATTCAAAGATATGCAAACAGTGTAAGCCTTACTCCAGGGAGTCTGATGTGAGTCTGTCTATGTGATTTGATAGTCATTCAGCTATTCACCTGATCACCTTGTGCTTGGAGTGGCACCCATAGGTTTTTTTTTTTTTTTTTAAATAGGGGACAGGCCCAGAAACTGAGAATGTAGCTATACTGTGAGAAGGGGACAATGGGGACAAGGGCTGAGCTGGAGAGACCACCTTAGAGGTGTGTTGCAGGATATTTGATCATGCTGTGAACACCACGATTGTGTTATTTACTGAAGGAAAAAAAAAACTTTCTAGTTGTGGTATAGCTCAGCCTTAGCACACATTTTTATTCCCTCTGGCTAGAATATAGACACGCCCTTAGTATATACCTTTAATCCCAAACAATGAAGCTAAAGTTAGTTTGTAGAAGGATGCATGTTTTGAAACTGATGTCTAATTGAGTGACACACAAAGTGATGAATCAGAAAAAGATTTGCAGAATAGGATATGCCCAACTCTATGAAAATAGAGATGAAAGCGAAGCTACTTGAGGGAGAAGTGCAAAGAGAGAGGGAAGAGGCTGTTTTACGGGGACTGTTGTACAGAGACAGGTTGAATAGAGAGAACAAGCTAGACACAGGTGAAGACAGAACAAACCAGAGAATGAAAAGGAGTCGGAAGATTAGAACATATTGCCAAAGTTAGTATGAGGCCAAGCAGAGTAATTTAGGAGAGCCCCAGAGAAAGAAGCTAGATTGATTCAGTCAGCTTGGAGAGGAGTTTGAGCCAGAACAGCTCCGTTGAACCAGCCAGCCAGAAGTCAGAAAGAACAAGAAAGGGTAAGCTTATTCAGCAGTAAGTCTCAGACATTAAAAACATGCTAGGCTTAAAATAGATTATATAGAGGCTGGAAGCTTCCAGGACTAGGCCTATGTGGACAGACAGGGGCTGTAAGCCTAAGAGAAGACAATTCTATTAGGCATATAAAAGATATTGCAACAGAGGTGGGCATGTCTGGGCTCCCATTAGCATTTGATCAATGGCTACAAGTAATAGCTCATTTAGTGCCATACTATTTAGGCTGGGTAAAATGAGGTGTAGCCTGGATATTGTGAACCTGTGTTCCTACCTCCCTCAAATTCTTTACGGTTTGGAGGATTCCTATGCAACTGTGCAATTACATGGCTGACTATTAAAATGATCTATTCCTCCTTTGCTCCCTCTTCTCCTTCTAGAGATGCCCCAACTTTCAACAGTGCCATCTTAGCCTATAAAATCAGAAGGGTTTTGGGGATCTTTCTCAACCTGCTTTTGCAGACATTCTACCAGGCTGCCCTTCCTAAGACCATCGCCTCCACCCTCAAAGGTAATTCTAAGTGTGTGGTCCTCTCCCAGTCCGTTGTGGAATGGCTGTACATCCCAAACTGGGATTCCATATTTTAGGCTCAGGTTCAAGAGGGTCTTCCCATCTACCTACTCACCCTACTCCCTCATACACTTTCCTTCTTTCTATGTCAATCTGGGCCCAAATCCCCCACCTGTTCCTCTAGCTCACTCTTACATCATAGCCACAGAATGGAAAGTATAGTCATATCAGCTGCTGTCTTCCCCACAACAAGCCCACAGGCTTTGGCCTTCATACTGCCGAGGTTCCATATGTGCATTTGGATTTCATCCATTTTCACTCTCCCTGTCGCCTTGATTCAGCTGCTGCCTGATGAACAAACTCTTCAGTGAGTGCTCTACCTAATAGAGCTCACCCTCTAATGTCCTGTTCTCTATACAGGATTATTGTTTGAAATGATTAGTTTACAGATGTGGGACTTTACTTTAAATACCATCATTAACATGATGATGTTAATGATGGTATTTAAGTCCTAAGTCCTTGCCTGAGTTTCAAAGCCCTTCACTAGACTTCACAGGGCCTCAAAATCCTATCCCCGCTGCATCTTCAAACCTTGAACTTGAATTCACCTTTCTTTTTGTATTATATGATCCCCCAAAAGTCTTAATGTTCTCCTTTGATTCCAGACTTCTATATTGGCTCCATTATCCAGCTCTTGTAGTTCATCTTCATATCCAATAACTATCTACTCAACATTCACTCTGTTAACTTAGGAGCTGACCTCCTTCAAAAAACCCTCCATGACTTCAGGGAATGATGTGCTCACGCATGGGCGCTTGAGCAGGCGTGGGTTTCTGTTGGGCTGTGTTGTTATTCCCGAGTGTGCTGCCACAGCTCAGTCAGCTGGAACTGTGGCTCAGCATGGCACAAGCGCAGGATCTTTGACTGAGTTGGTTCCTCGAAGCACCGGGCAGCGAGTGCTGAGGAGCCCCACCCTGCATTGGGAGAGTTCTCACTCAGTTTGAAGTTGGGGGGTGGGGGGAGGGAGGAGGGCTCTCAAGTGAACCTGGAGGCCAGTGTCTCCATTAGGGGCTTCCAGGTGCCACTGGGGAGAGCCTGGACAAACCGAGACTGTGGGTGTGCCGGTGGAACTGGCCTGCATACTAAGAGAAACAAGGGAGAGAGAGAGAAGCCTCGACCACTCCCTGCAGGAAGGGATTCTTTGGTTACTTGCTTGGCTGAAAGGCAGCCTGGCCAGTCTAGCTTGCTTGAAGAGGTGGGCCTCCATGGCGGAATGCAGAGAAGCTCCTCAGGTGAGAGATTAAGCAGCTGCAGCTATGGCAGAGGTGTTAAAGGCTTTCTCTGTGGCTCCTCCACAGCAGCCCCCCAAAAAACAATGTGGAAGTCCATGGGTTTCATAAGCTTTATTGTTCATGGCAGATGGTAGATGGATCTTGCTTTACCCCCACTTAGGTCAGGGCAGACCTGACTTAAATTGAAAGGAAAGAGGGAGGAGGGTCTGAGGGTCTGGGGGTCTGGGGGTCTGGGAAAAGAATACGTAATTGGCTACACCCTCTGGTCTTTAGGTATCTCATTAATATGGAAATCAAGGCTGAAGCCTGTAGTCACACCCTCTACCTGTGCTAGGTGACACCTCTTTAGGAGGGGCGGCATTGCCCTATGTGACTGAAAGGCACCGGTTAATGGAGTCTGGGGGGAGGTTGTGTCAGGAGCCTGGAATCTGGGGGGCATGGCAAAACATCTGCCATCCCATCAGGGTCCAGGGTTCGAGGTCAGTGCCTGAGCAGGAACCAAGCTATTCTTACAAGGTCCCACATATGACTGCCCTCAGAGTTGGTTGAGGGAGCTTTCTCTGTGCTCCCATGCACATGTGTTCTTGTACCTTGGGCACTGAACTGTTGTAATTGCAATTTCTATGTTTATCTGAAGGCTTTTGCTGAAAGTACTGACTAAGTCTTGACATGTTATCCCTGAACCTACTATTATTATAAATAGCCTCATAATAAATCAGTGAGGTGATGGCTGCTATCTATTAATAATAGTCAACACTAAATTGCCTAGTATAGTTTATAGCAATGCTTTCAACAGGGCCACTACTTATGAACGTTAAGAAAAAAATAGTGTACCCAGAAAGATAAACACCTGGGCTCCTATCTCTGAATTTTTAGATTTGTGTGTTTAATTTGGCGTGTCTATACAGGACAGGAAGCTAAAACTGACACATGCAAGTGGGACAGGAAAATGCCTTCAGATGTGGAAAGAAGAGCTGGACCCATGTAGTTATAAGAACAGAAAAGAAGAAAACAGAGTATAAGGAGTAAGCAACCATGGGGGATGGGGAAAGAATCAGATTAACTAAAATAAAAATTGTTATGAAAACACACTATTTTGCAAGATAATTTAAATATATAGTTCAAAAGGATTTTTGAATGGAGTCACCCTTCATGGGTGGACAATGCTCTCCCCAGAAGACCTGGGTTAGTAAGTAAGAATCTTTATACAAGCGTGGGATGCCTTCTTGTGACTCATTGATCAGAAAAGTCCCAGACACCCCTAAAAAAAAATAGGATATTACCATTGTTCTTGCTTGCCCCAACAGTTAGACTAAAAAAACCCTATTGCTGAAGACACAGCACATTTTAGTTGTAGGGCACAGAGAAATACAGCTAGAACCGAGCCAAGAACTTCCCAGCTGGCTAGTTTTCATAACACTGAAAGGTAATACAAAGGCTGATTATGGAGGAAAAGCATCAGTGGACTTACTCAGGCATAGAGCCTGCATGTGCTATAATACTGACCATCCAATAAGATATATCAATTGAAGCAATAGTGACAGGGCTGTGGGGGTGACTAACTGCTTTCTAATTGGACTTGAGTCTTATGACAAAAGAGGAAATTCATGCCCAATACTGTCAATCTGGTCAAAAGCCCGTGGCTGGGGTACTTATAAATCAGAAGGCTTAGAGAACTTTGTGAAAGATACACTGAGAAGAATTTAAGTCAGAGAATGGGAGGGTTTCGGTCAAATACTGTCTTTTAGACAAGGTAGGGGCTTTATACTCATGAATTCATGGTATCTGTGATTACCAGCAAGAGTGTACACACGATCAAGCCTGTCAGTGTTCTGGCATGGATGGGAGAAGCTCCACTTTTAGCTGAGGAGCTATTGGAACTCCATGGAATCCTGTGGAGGACAGTCATTTCTCTTTAGCAGAGTGTATACTGATAAGTTGTCCACACTCTGCTGGGCGGCTACACATGCGTGTTCATGCAGGCAGCACTCATTGGAGTTAGTAGATTATTTTAAAAAATAAGGTCAGAGAAAATGAAGGTGGGAGATGTTAGAGATTGGTTCTAATGCTTTCATTCAATTGGGAATCTGTGTGTCCAGATGCTGAAGGTCCTTGTTTCCAATTGGTTTTTGATCGATCAATAAATATGCCAATGGCTAATGGCTGGGTACCGGGTGGGACAGAGTTTTGAGGGTAGGAAACAGAGAGAAATGGGAGAATCTAGGTACAGCACACTTCCATCATGGGTTCCTAAGATTTTTTGTTTCCCTGCTCCATTTGTTGTTTAGAAGCAGAAACTAGAAGCTCATCGGGCCTAGACAGAACACTCCTCTAGGCTTTGTTCAATTGCATAGCTACACATGATGAAGCCTCTTTACTTGCAAAACAAGATGGTGATGTGGGGGGGGGGGGTTTGCTGGTCAGAACTGAGAAGGTAAAGGCTTCTTCAGTCACCTACTTTCCCAGTACCCTTGAGGTACATGAACAGCTTCTGTCAGCTTCCTTTGAGACACATCTGATAGCTGAGGTTTTTTTTTTTTTTTTTTTTTTTTTTTTTTTTTTATGAAAGACAGATATCCAGCAATAACATAGAAAATCTCTAAGCTCCATGTAACTTACAGTCCCACACTCACCTTTCAGTGAGTAGTGAAGACCCAGCCACTGCTTGCAACAAATTGCTAGGTAAAGATGAACCAATGGGAGAAGTTTACACAGGCCCCAAAGCTCAAGGTGAAGTGGTGATAGTAAATGAAGCCAGTTGATTTCCCCAGCTTAACTAGCGCCTCAGCTCTAGCCCACCTGGAGCCACCCTGAGCTGACTACCAGGCTTAAGGAAATAGACTATAGGGTTACATACTTCCTGACAGGTAGCTATGTTACTTACATTCCCAAGAGCCATGTTACCTTAGAGGAGGGCAATTTCCTGTCCTGTTCAATAAAAATCTCAAACAACCCCCCCCCCCCCAAAAACAAAACAAAAACAAAGCTCTATGTACCGGATCCTTTTTCTCAGAGTGCCCACCTTGTATAAGTTGTTACTTGTACTCAATTAAGATGTAACTTTTTCTCTCCTTCCTCCAACACCTTCCAAGTGACTCCTAACACCTATCCTTGGGTTCCCTTCTGGGTCCACTTTAAAACTGTTTTATCAACAAGACCAAGAAACTCCTAAGGGGGCCAACTGTGTATGTCCACAGTGACAACAGTATCATGTTAGGAACCAAATGTGAAAGACTACCAAGCCACACACTATCCATGCCAAATGTGTCAGTCAGCCAGAGCAGTGACATTCTAGAGGGAGATCCTCTGTGTCTGGAACTTACCATTGTCTTTTTCACATACACTTCTTGACCTCGTGACAATCCAAAATCTGCTATTTTGGCTATGTAGTTTTCACCAACTAAAATGTTTCTGGCAGCCAGGTCCCTGTGGATAAACTAAAAATTTAAAGAATAATGCATCTTCAGTGTAATACTTGGTAGAGGATATGACACCATGGAAAGACCTTTAACAAGGTCTTCAGAATCCAGCTCCCTTAAAGCACTTCTCCACAACTCTCAGATAGCAGGTTCTGTCAAGTGACTCCTCACATCTTGAAAGAATCATTTTTAGCCTGGGAGCACATAGGGAGGGACCCATGACTCCATCTGTACATGAAGGAGAGGATGGCCTTGTCGGGCATAGGTGGGAGAGGAGATTCTTGGTCCCATAAAGGATGAACACTGAGTAGGGGGGAATTCCAGGGTGGGGAGGTGGGAGTGGGAGGGTAGGTAGGGGCACATCCTCATAGAAGCATGAGGAGGGGGGATGGGATAGGAGGTTCCTGGGTGGTGGGGGTAAGGGGGGTAAGGGAATAAAATCTGAAATGTAAATATAATATCCAATAAAAATAAATTTTAAAAAATCAAAGAGAAAAGAAGAGTTTGGGTTTGGATTTGGGTAAGCCGAGAACTTGGGAGGCTCTGGGTAGATATGGAGGAGGAGAACCACAATCAATATTATATTGTATAAGAATTTATTTTCAATAAAACATATTACTTTAATCATATGAAAAAAAAGAATCATTTTATGGTTGAACGGAAGTACAACCATAAAATAAAACTTAAATAGTTTATTTAAGTACAATCATAAAATAAAAATTCCACAGTAATGAACCTCTGCTGTTGACCTTATTTGCAGGTAAACCTCAGTATGATAAGATCAGGGCACCCCACTAAATACATGTTTTTAAATCTCCTGGGGAAATATACTGTCAGTGTGGGGGATTGAATTCTTTCTATGGGGGTAGAATAGTATCAGTTTCTTAACTTGGGAGACTAAAAAGGAACCAGAGAAGAAAAAATCATGAAAAACTGTCTAAACACATTAGAGCCCTTCAGAAGGAACTCCACAGAAAGATGTCCAAAACAAGGTTCTAAGAACAAACCTGTTTTTGGCTCAAGTAGTCCATCCCCCGGGCCACATCTGCAGCAAAATGAAGAAGCTGCTGGGAGGACAGTGTGGAAGCCGTGCTGTTGGCAATGGCAAAAGCAGGGTCTGTCTCTAGTACTCGGCTCTTACGCAGGAAGTCCAGGAGGTTTCCATGTGGGGCATACTCAATAGCTAGGTACAAATATCCTGCAGGGAAGGGATGAGAGAGAGTCATCTTATTCTGACCGAACAGCTAGGGAATCTTCAAGTTGTGCTCTGGTATTGGTGATTGGCTTACAAACCCCATTTTGATGGAAGGAGACACATCTAGTAGTGATGCTGGAGACAGGAGGGAGATGAGGGATGCTGACCTTAGAGAGCTTTCTAAGGGACCAGCCCTGAACTCACAGTCTTTCTTTCCCACTCCTTCATTGCTACCACATGTGAATGCACCTGCTATTCCTGAAATACTTCCATCAACTCCATAACACTAGGGCAAGTAAATCAAAAGATCCTTTTCCCTGGGAGACCTTCATCAGAGTCTCTTTAACTTTGTTCAATATTCATCAAAAAGCTAACACAAGCTAGGAACATCATTCTGGTCTGCATCTCTAGCAACAGTAAACCAATGGCTAAATGCCCCTGCCTTCTCTTCTCCCTAAACGACACTAAATAACCAAGTACTCACTAGACAACTGCCTTGTAGGAATCTAGGTTTTTTTAAATTATATTTTGCTTAAAGACATCAAAAACTTGAATTTTAGAAGAATAAAATAAAGCAATATAGTTAGTTCCTAAAGGAAGTCTGTCTCATTGTTTTGGTTTTGTCCAAAATTCTTTTTCTTGTTAAAAAATAGTGAAAAGAATTGTGTTAAAATTCTGATGAGGATTTTAATGGCAATACCGATGTGTTGAAGCAGTAGATTGCTTTTGGTAGGAATGCCATTTTTACTATGTTAATCCTACCAATCCATGAGCATGAGAGATCATTCCATCTTCTGATAGCTTCTGGTATCTTCTTCAATTTATTTCTTCAAAGACTGAAAGTTTTGTCAGACAAGTCTGTTACTTGCTTGGTTAGAGTCACCTCAAGATAGTTCATATTATTTGCAGCTATTGTGAAAGATGTTGTTTCCCTGTTTTCCTTCTCAGCCTATTTGTCATTTGTGTATAGGAGGGCCACTGATTATTTTTGAATTAATCTTGTATCAAGCTACTCCACTATAGGTGTTTATCAGCTGTAGGAGTTCCCTGGTAAAATTTTGGAGGTTGCTTGTGTATACCATCATACCATCTGCAAAGCTCCTTTTTTTCAACTTATATCCCCTTGATCTTCAGTTGTCCTATTGCTCTAGCTAGAGCATCAATTACTATATTGAATGTATATGGAGAGAGTAGACAGCCTTGTCTTGTTCTTGAGTTTAGTTGGAATTGCTTTGGGGGGCTCAAGGGGGAACACATGGATCTCCCTGGGAAAGAGAAATAGAATATATTTTGTGGAGACTTGGGGATGGATGGGAATGAGGACAGGAGGGTTCAGGCATGCTAGAGAGGGTACTAACAGGAGAGAGTACTAGAGAAGACAACTGGAACTGGGGGGCATTTAAGAGGCAATGTAGAAACTTAGTACAGCATAGATTCCCTGGAGTCTGTGAGAGTGACACAAGCAAAGTCTCCTAGTAACTGGGGAGATGGAGCCTGACCTGGCCATCTTCTATAACCAGGCAAGTCTCCCAGCAGCAGGACTGGAACATCAACCCAGCCATAAAATTTTTGACCCACAATCCATTCTGCCTGCATGAAGTGCTAGGGTAATGGTAGGGCAAAACTTGTGGGAGTGTTCAACCAATGTCTGCTCCAACTTGAAGTCCATGCCATGAGAGGAAGCTCACACCTGGCACTGCCTGGATGGCTAGAAACTAGAGGCTAGACAGTCCATTGAGCCAGGATATAACCAAACATGACTGGCAAAAAAAAAGTCAATGAAATGATTCCTAATGATACTCTGCTATACTCATGGATCAATGCCTAGCCCAGTTGTAACCAGAGAGGCTTCATCCAGCAACTGATGGGAGCAGATACATAGACCTACACCCAAACACTAGGCAGAACCAGGAAGCCATGCCGAAGAAAGGGAAGAAAAATTATAGGAGTAAGAACATAGCCCACAGAATCAACTAACCTGGGCTCACAGAGCTCCTGGAGACTGCAGTGACAATCGCCCGTGACAATCTCAGACTCTGTGTGGGTCTGAGCTAGATCCTCTGCATGTACATTTTGATTGTGTAGCTTGGTGTTCTTATGGAACTCCTAACTGTGGGAGTGGGGAGTGTCCCTTACTCTTTTGCCTGCACTTGGGACTCTCCTTTTACTGGTTGCCTTTTCCATACTTGATATGAGGTTTCTGCCTAGTCTTATTGTAATTTGCCATGCCATGTTCAGTTGTAATCCCTGGGGGGGGGGGGGGCTGCGCCCTCTCTCTCTCTCTCTCTCTCTCTCTCTCCCTCCCTCTTCCTTCTTTCTCCTTCTCCCTTTTCCCTTCCCCCTCCTCTCTCTCTCCCTCTTCTCCCTCCCCTTCCCCTTCTCCCTCCCTTCTCCCTCCCCCTCCTTTCTCTCTCTCTCTCTCTCTCTCTCTCTCTCTCTCTCTCTCTCTCTGGAAATAGGAGGACCATCTGAGGGAGAGAATGTGGAAGAGTGGGAGAAGTGGAGGGAGGGGAAACTTCAGTAGCAATGTAGTGTATAAGAGAAGAAGTAAAAGGAAAAAGAAAAAAACAGTAAAAAATATTAGTGATTTGCTTGTGTGTATACTTGTGTGTGTTCGTGTGTGTGTGTGTGTGTGTGTGTGTGTGTGTGTGTGTCCAAATCATCATGTTAAAAGTTCAAATGAACTCAAAAAATTTAAATTCTAGAGGATGGATTGTAGGAGCCAAAGGGGACAAGGACACCACATGAAAACCATAGAACCAACCAAGCTGGGCCCAGAGGGGTTCACAGAGACTAAACTGACATCCAGAGAACCTGCATGGGACTGATCTAGGCCCTCTGCACCTGCTACAGCTGTGAAGCTTGTTCTTCTGGGACTCCTAACAGTGGGAGCAGGGGCTGCTTCTGACTGTTTCACCTGCTTTTGGAACCCTTTCCTCCTGCTGGGTTGCCTCAGGCAGCCTCAGTACAAGGGGAGCTGCCCAGACTTCATGCAGTTTGACATGCCATGCTTGTCTGATATCCATGGAAGGCCTGCCCTTTTCTAGGATGAAATGGAGGAGGAGAGAATGAGGGAGGAGTGAACAGAGGGATGGTAGGGGAAGGAACTGAGAGTAAAGAAGGGAGGGGAAACAGAAGCCATGATGTTAAAAGAAAGGAAATAAATATAAAATTAAATAGGTAATGAAATCTAATAAAAATGGAAAAAATGTAAATTCATAACCCCCCTCAGCTGCCAAAAGAATGAAAGAAAAAAAAAAAGAAAGAAAAATCTTCCCACACTGAATCCTTAGAAAGGCAGAGGTTCTGGCATGAGTATGCTTTCTTGCACACTTTCTTGAGATATGAGCAGTTATATAATAATGTACTTCAAAAATTTAAGACAGGTCTTCAGTTGGCTCTCTGAAAAATTTTCAAATCTTAAGTAATAGTGTATGATTAAGATTTATTTATTTATTTTATGTGTGAGTACATGGTAGCTGTCTTCAGACACACCAGAAGAGAACATTCGATCCTGTTACAGATGGTTGTGAGCCACCATGTGGTTGCTGGGACTTGAACTCAGGACCTTTGGAAGAGCAGCCAGTGTTCTTTACTGAAGAGCTGTCTCTACAGCCTGTGTCTGCTTAAGTGTGTATTTATATACCACATATATGTAGGTATCCATGAAGATCAGCTGAGGGTGTCAGAATCCCTCTGGAACTGGAGTGACTGATGGCTGTGACCATGTGGGTGTGGGAGCCAAACCCAGGTCTTCTGCAAGAGTAGCCAGTGCTCTTAATCTCTGAGCCATTACTCCAGCTCTGATTTTTTTTCTTTTAATATACTGCTATCCCACACCAACTATTATTTCCAGGAAATAACTCAAAGACAAATGTCATTACTTCATTATTTAATCTAAGAGATATGATCTGGCTTTCAGAATTATACCCTTATTGGATCATAGGATGATAGATTGCTTAAGACACCCATATTTTTAGCTTGGTAAATCAAGGAAAAAGAAACCAACTCTTTTCTATTGTTGATGGGTTTTGCTGAGAAAGTCAACAAAAGGTTGTCAAGTTTATAAATAAGTACAGCCTGGAGCCTTTCTGTTTATGGAAGCAAATTTTTCCATGAGGTATTTTGTTGAGACAGACTGAGAACTACAAGTGTGTGACACATGAATAGCAAAGTAAACCCAGAAAATACGTTTGCTGTGATCTCCCTCATAGTTCATTATACATATTACAATAGCAAGCATTTGAATCAAACTTGAATTCCTAGGTTTACAAACACAGAGCAGTTGTAAAGCTACAGTATTACTGAAATGAAAACACTTTGGCTAAAACTAGAACTGTCGTATATGAACTTAATATCACTGCCAACCTAACCATGGTCAGTGCTTTCACATCACAGTGCGCTACTGGTACTCATGCCTTCAAAAGACAGAGCACCAAGTCCTTAGGGTAGAAAGAGTACTTTGTATTTTAGGTTTACCTAAGCTACAGAGTGAGTTCCACACCAGCCTGGGCAATGGTGAAACCCTGATTCAAAGCAGACAAATTCAATTCAGAGGAACCAATGCACTCTACTTTTTATAATATGTTTTTTTTTTTTTAAATCTTTTGATTAGTAAGGATAAAGGTGAGAAGAAGCCATGGATACCTTGGCCATTAAACAGAAACCACCACAGATAACCAATTTAGCCTTAGCACCTCCCTCCACAAAAATTATAAACTTCATCCCAGCCAATAAATGGGACTAGATAGATATTCAGATTGACACTGTAGGTTTAAAATAAGTAATGTTCTCAAGATGATTATCTTTCTTCCTTTTGTTATGGAATGTTCCTGTTTTATCTTTTAAAATCTGCTGGGGGTGGAGACAGGGGCTGCAGCAGGGGCAGGGGAGCATCTTACCTCGATGTTCACAGGCTCCCAAGAGATTAATGATGTTTGGGTGGTGTCCAAGTTTACAAAGAACCTCCAGTTCTCCTGCGAAGTCCCTGTGATCATCTTTGGAGGCATATTCTGGAAGAAAGGCCGAGAGTTGTAATGTTACTTCTTCACACCTTTCCAAAGGGTAAAGACAGGACACCTTTCTTTGTCCTGTCTTTGCCCCCAAGGACTCCCGGCTCATTTAGTCACCATCAGGGCTGGAAAACTCTACCCCCTAAAGCAGAGTTTCTGAGCCTCACCACTGGTAACTGGGCTGACAAGTGTTTGGGGGAGCTGCTTTAAGCATTGGAAAATGTTCAATGACACGCCTGACCTTCACTTGCAATCCAAACAAAAATGTATCCACAAACTCATACATGCCCTCTCCGAAGTGAAATCCCTCATGGATGAGAACTGCTGCTTTCCCGTGGACGTTTTCTAGGAAACTGAACTGCAGTTTTCCTATTCTTCATGTCCTATCTCTTCAGTGGCACCTTGATGAGAAGAACTATCAGAGTTGGACTGGAGAGCAGACAATTGGCTGATGCTCAGACTGACTGGCCAGCTTTGAGTGAAGCGCGGGATGCTATTGATGGTTTTTTTAAAAGGAGCATGATCAGGGGAGGAGGGGTCCTGGTGGCTCTGTGTATACTAGAACAGGCTTAGAGTGTGGACCAATGAATCAGATGGGTCAGGGGCATCTGTGATATGGACTGATTGGAAATCCCACGTCTAGTGCCCTATTCCTATCACAGGACCTTCATTGTAGCTTTGGTCCTGAGAGTCAATGCCTTGGGAAATTTTAGTTAATTGGTTTATCATTCAGTAGACTGTCCTAGAATGTTATTATTCTGCCTGTGAAAATTTCCTGCCATGGCACATAGTTAATCTGCTTTACTTTTTTTTTTTTTTACAGGGTATGAAATGAAAAATTAGGTTCAGGTAAGATCCCAATCAAAGCGGATTTCAAAAGTCCATGCTCCAACCACCATAAGCACCCCTGACTATTTTCAGTGTTCGCTAAGTATCCTGCAACAAGAATAAGCTATTCAGCAAGTTTTTGTTTGTGTTTATTTTTAAAATATCACGGCTTAGGCCCTGAGATTTAGGTTAATTACACAGTGAATTCCAAGTCAGTCTGGAATACACAGTGAGAGTTTGTCTCAAAGAAAAAACAAACAACAACAAAAAAGACACATAAACAGAGAGAAACTATCTCTAAGTTTAGATAATATTTTGGTTTAGTTCCTGGTGTCATAATCCTACCATGGCATAAAGCAAATTTAAAGTCAGTTCTCACCGAGGTTCAGTAGTGTGATCAAAAAGCATGAAGACCTACGAAATCAGCCTCACATGGAAACGGGAATGCAAATTCTCTGACCTTGACCAGACTTACTAAATCAGAAACTGGGAATCCTCAAGTGTGATTGGGGGTGGGATCAGTCTGTTTTTGAACAGGTCTAGCTAATTCTGATACACACTCAGTTTCAAAAATGAGCCCTACAAGAAACAGTAACACCTCCCCAAATGAGCAATAAATGGCAGGACACCAGCATTCCCAAATCCCTAGGAACCAACATATTGGTGTTTGAGTGGCTCCTACTCCTGTCCTACACATGCACTTCCTGATATCATCTACCACAGGCTTCATCTTAAAGGAAACATCTTTATCTACACATAACAGCCATATCTGATATCAGGGCAACTCCTGGCTTGAAGAATATATGGCCACAAAGGGAAGACTTCACAGGAAACGAATGTCTCCCCACCCTAGCAGAAGGCTGCCTTCCAACCACTGACCTTTCATCCTCTTGATGGCAGCATCCATCCGTAACCCATCTTTCTTGATTCGTGCCTTGAGAACCTGGCCAAAGTTGCCCTCTCCGATCACGTCTTGAAACTTGATGTCATTCCAGTCAAGCACAGGATAAATTGTGGGATCCGGATTGTTTTTGGCCTTCCTGTTTAGGGCCAGAGTTCCTGAGTTGAACTGCACAGCTGGTTCTTCTCTCTGGAAAAAATATTACCATTTTTTGTGTCAGGACATTTGTCATCCTAAGGTGCATAGTATCTTCTGCTTTATATCTGCACAGGTGGAAAATAAATCACTTATCTAATTCTAGAGTGGGCATGCAAATGGGTTTCATCTTACAATCCGACACTCATCAAACTTCTGCCTATAGTGCTGCATGGGTACAGGCTTGTCCATTAGCACAGGCTTGTCCATTAGCAGTGCCTGCAAAACTGAGGGAGGAGCAAGGAAAACCTGAGTGTCATGTTCGCATCCCATCCTGCTATACAGAGATCAGTTTGTAGTTCTAGATGAAGGAACTCATGGCAGTCTCCCAGGGTGCCTCAGTGAGGCCTTTCCTAACAACATCACAGGTCTCATCTGTCCTTCCTCCCATACTTTCTCATCCTAAAGTTTAAATTCGATTGAGTCTGCAGTGGCCTAGAATGACTAGTGCTTGTAGCAAACCCCCAGTATCTCTTGTTCCGAATTCAAGTGGCAACTAGCAGTCATTTAACAAATCACTGATATTGTGACAAGCTTCAAAGTCCCAATCCCATGCTGATCCATCCTCTTCAGTAACAGCCTGAGTTGAACCAGCTCTGGCCTGGAATCAGAGAATGAACCCTTTTGTCCTCTGTGGAAGATAATTTTGGGAACTTAGACACATGAGCTAGATTTCATTGGAAGCATGGAATTATGTTCACTGTTTCATATACAAAGTCAAAAGCATGGGGCACATATTTCTTCTGTGGAGCTCAAAAATGCCTGAGCTAAATACTAAAATTCTTTTAGTATTCCAAAAGAATTGCTGGTTAAATTCAGTCTTGTAGAACTTGGCTACTTTACTTTACAACCTAGATCAAAGAATGAGATAATGCCAAGAGCCACAAATTCCAACCAGTGATTGTTCTTAAAGAAGAAGTACATGCATATGTAAGTCTTACACATAGAAGGGATGATGGGACTGAGGGAGATATGGTAAATAGCAAATGGGAACCAAAAATGAGAAAAAGTGTGGAAAATCATTTAATACAATACATAATAAGGAAACGAACTATTATGTTGTGGTCTGGTTATCCTCATGTCCTTCTTAAATGTGTTATTCATTCTACTGAAATATTCTGTCAGATAACTGACTAGTCACATTTTGGGGAAAAAATCTTGCTTTAGACATATCCTTCTGCATAATTATTAAATGTATGATTTTCACTTGCAAAACTCATCTGGCTTGAACAAGAATTTTCTTTTTTTATTAGTAACTTTTTAAAAATGTTAATCAAAGGCTTTATAAGTTTGGTAATGCTCAATAACAAGATGCCCATACAATCAGACATGTAACCCAATACCCAACTTAGATATACCAACTATCTTTGACTGGCAGAGACACGTGAACATCTGCCTCCATGTTCCTCTCATCTCTCTCTCTCTCTCTCTCTCTCTCTCTCTCTCTCTCTCTCTCTCTCATCTCCTAGATCCTCCTCTCCTTCTCCTCCTCTCCTCCTCCTTTCCTTCTTCCTCCTCTTCCTCTCCTTACTCCTCCCACCTTAGCTCCTCCTATATATCACCCTTCCTGTTAAAATAAAACTTTTCTCTCAAAATACAATTAAAGCATAACTATACCAATTTGTATCAGTAAGGTACAAGATAGACCTAATACCCAGTCCATCATTTTGTTGACTAAGCAGAACCTCTGTCATCTCTCCTAACTAAAACACTTAGTTCTGAACCTGGCTTATTCCTTGGCTTTAGAATGAATGTCAGCTGAAAACCATCCACTCAAATCTTTTCTTTCAAGGTAAATAGCCAGGATTGGCTATGAGACTATAAGTTTTCAACCCCATCAGAAATCCAGAGTGACTGAGTTAACTAAAATTGTGGGAATCACAAAGCATAGCTTCTAAAACTTAGCCAATTTATAGAGACTGCTGAACACCTGGAGACTCCCTATACTACAAAACATTGGAGCATCTGATCTTCAGCCTTCTGGCCCAGGATCATCTGCCAGACCTAGTGATGCAGAATTATTAAGGGCTAATTACTCTGTCTTGGCAGATATAATCAGTCCACTATTCCACAAGTGTGTCCTTTTCTGGACGATCATTTGTATGTAGATGGAAAGAGGCAATTCTTGCCTAGTGGCAAACAAGAATTTTAATGGTCATGCTATTTGCCTTCTATCATCCTCCCAAGATGGAAGCCAAAGGAAAAAGAATGAAACTTGTCTACAGGGATTATTTGCTGTGCCACACCTTTAAAGCAAAAGGTCTCCCTATATGTTGGCCAGGGTACATTAGCTAGTAAAAAGATGAGATACTACCACGTTCTGGAAGGCCTGAGCCATTCTCCTTTGGACATTTGCTCTCTTCAGTTGCAACATAATCAGAAACGCCAACAGCACGGTAATGCAAGTCATTCCAGCTGACCCAAGGATGGCTATAAGTAGCATCTTTCCCCCTCCAAGGTCTGCAGAGGCTGTGCGGGGAAACAGAGGTGAAGCCACTGAGTTAGTTTAGGTGGATGATGGCCTAAGACCATCTGTTAGGAAAGACAATGTAATGGGAACATAACTGCTCAGCTTACTATGACTGTGGGCTACTCAGTGACTTCTAAACTCAGTAGAAATGAGTTTAACTCACCAGGTTGTTATGAGAGCTCTAGGATTTGAAAATGTGCCTTCAAAGTGGCTATAAGTTGATGTCATTTGTTCAACTTTGCTTCCAAGTAGGAGCCCACATAGATGAATATTATTTAGTAACAAAATAACTAGCAATTTAACATTTAGTAATTTGTAGCTCAGTTTCTCTAGAAATGGTTTGATGGTCTGATGCCAATCACATAGAGCCCATAAAGATATGTTGTCTTGGTCTATATTTTTCCTTGTTTTAAAGAGTGGGTGAAAAAACTTGGTGATTGTTGATTGCAGAAGTTATGGGGAAAAATCAAGGAAAAAATAAAGCATTACATTAGGGCTTCTGTTAAAATAATCCACTTAAGACTTTTAAATCCTCCTACACTTTTCCTTTAAATTCCAATGAAATTAGCTCAGTATGTTTTAATAATCACTACACAGATTATAATCCTACTTTAAAAAAGTGTTCAATACATTTCTATGTATTGATCATAGAAATATCAAGAGTGGTGAAGGGGTTTGTTTTGTTGTATCTTAGTCTAAATTTTTCACATTTCATTTTATTACATAGCTTGCATTAGAACTTGTGTGTGTGTGTGTGTGTGTGTGTGTGTGTGTGTTTTACCAAACTACAATACTTATAGAAATTAAGCATCGATAAAGAGTATGATCTAAGATCTACAATCTCCATCTATCATGGGATAGATACATCATTCCTTGGATATTTCAAAAACTAGCCCAGCATCATCAATGAATACATAACTTCTTTTACTATATTTTAAAACCACATGTGAGCCGAACAGTGGTGGTACACACCTTTAATCCCAGCACTTGGGAGGCAGAGGCAAGGCCAGCCTGGTCTACAGAGTGAGTTCCAGGGCAGCCCAGGCTATACAGAGAAATCCTGTCTTGAAAAACCAAAAAAACAAAACAAAACAAAACAAAACAAAAAAAACCCAAAACCAAAACAAAACAAAAAACAAAAACAAACAAACAAAAAAACCACATATGACCCCGACCCTGACCACAGAATCAAGAACTATTGTCTGTAAAGGTAACCTTAGTCCAAATTAAAAATCTGCACAATTGCCTTTCCCTCTGACATTTTGACCTCTGACATTCTGACTTCATTCCTTTGCATGTATACGCCACTGAAGAGTGTCATGTGACACCATTTGCACAGATACGAAGTCTATCCTCACACTGATGCTGGGCCCCAAATCACGCAATTATGTTCGACAGATTTCACCCAAGCAGTAAGCATAGTATGCTTGGCACTCTGGGAGGATCTCAAGCTATCTCAGAAAGCTGCAGTCCAAATAGCTAAGTTTAGTTAGCTTGCATTTAGTACTGACAAGTATTTTAGATTTAGATTAGATGAGAAAGTAGAAGAAAACTCAGAATAACATAGAGTCATTGAAAAATCAAAAATGGATTCATTTCAAGAAAAAAATGAAATGCAGTTCTGGAACATTCCGCTACCACCACTACCACATGGCACACATACATGCTCATACATGCACACACAGATACGGGGGGGGGGGAGGGAGGGAGAGAGGGAGAGGGACGAGAGAGAGAGAGAGAGAGGGAGGAGAGGGAGAGGGAGGAGAGGGAGAGGGAAAGGGAGAGATCCACATAGCCGGTTTCCTATAAGCAGGTTCCACATACCTCTTTACAGAATTGAAATTCACATTGTTCACATCTTTCTTAGACTATTGGATGGGATGTGCCTGAGGCCAATTAATTCTAAGGTTTAATAACAAAAAATGGATCACTAGAGATCTTTCTTTTTATTTTAAGGATTTATATAGCAATGATAAAGCTTAGTCAGACAAATAAATGATGACACTTAGAATACATATGAAGCAAATATCTTAAGACAGTGAGGCTTCTCCAATGATGTCTGAAAGTACTCTATGGAAATACCAGTTTACTACCAACCTTGGGACTTTGGAAGTGTCCTCAGTTCATGAGAAAAGGTTGGGTTGCTTGATCCTATGTTGTTCTCAGCAAAAATATCCACATGGTATGTAGTTTCTGGCTCTAGGCCCTTGAGCTGGTACTGAGTGATGGTGGCATTCTTGATCTTCACGTCAATGTGCTGGTCTTCATTTTTGCCCTGAACCTTATACCGGATGATGATGGAAGAAATCGAATAGCCATCCACTATTGTCCAAGAAACCATAGCCGTGTAGTCAGTGATATTGAAGATCTTGATGTTTTCTGGTTGAGGAGGGAGAACTAGAAATTTAAAAAAGAATTCATTTAAGATGTATTACTGCCTCTTAGATGATTGTAGTTTTGAGGGAGGGCTCCAGTCAACTCATTCAACACCATTCATTAACATGAATAGGAAGAGCACCCCCTCACATGCTGACTTGTCCACTGGCAATGGTACTGTGACTCCTGTTATATGAAAGACTGGCCAAGGGTAAAGAATACAAAACATGTCTTGCGTGTTTGTCTCCTTACAGTAAATGAAGGCTTGGGAATTTGTGTTGCTTCACAAACCTTTCTATAATGTTCTTGATGCTGGATGGAATGAAAAGATTAGGAGGACTAACATTCATATGGTAGTTAAATATACCATATACTATTCCATGTTTTAACTCTTTTCTTTAGTAGTGAGACGCAGAGAGATTTGAGTGTCAGCCGAAGTCACACCACAGTTAGGCAGAAAAAGCAGAATTCAACTCTGGTAGTCTGGATCCAGAGTCCATTGTCTCAACTATGATTATCTTTACCCCAAACACATTCACAGATAGCAAGCACACTAGTGTATGTGTAAGAAAATGTGTTGAGCCCTTATAAATGAGACTTGAGGTGTGAGAAAAGTGAGAACATTTTCCCTTCAGGGACACAGGCAGAGTGAGAAAGACATGTTCAGAGGTTCCCAGAACAGAATCATCCTTGCAGTCTCTCAGAGACTCTTCACAACAGTCATGAGCTATAGTAGGCTTTTAAGATTGGTCAAACAGTAACTGGCTGACATCATCAGGTGCCATCAGCACAGAGGAAGTACATGGAGAAGGACAGAGGGAATGCAGTGTTTTCATGCACTCCTGGGCACAGCGCACACTCACTAGCTTCTTTCAGAGGAACTGTGCACATGAGATTCACTTCTGGACGTGTTTTCTAGGAAAGCTTTCAAGCCTGTGCTCATGCAGTGTGCATAAGAATAGACATGCCACTCTTGCCCGGATCCCAGTGGCTGGAGCAGTCACACAGCTAATCTGCTCCCTTTTGGAGGCATCCTAGGAAGGTCACAACACAGAGCTACAGGTAGGAGCACCGGCACACCGCCCTAGGCCCCAGAAGCACAACTGTCAGTAGGGAGCCCCCAGAGTGCACCTGGCATCCAGAACCCGCCCCTGCACAGATCCAGTGGCTGGAGCAGTCACACAGCTGATCTGCTCCCCTTTGGAAACTGCATCTGGAGGCATCCTAAAGAGGTCCCGGAACACAGAGCTGCAGGCATCCTAGAGAGGTCAGGGAAAACAGAGCTGCAGGCATCCTAGAGAGGTCAGGGAACACAGAGCTGCAGGCATCCTAGAGTGGTCACAGACCTCAGAGCTGCAGAGCAGGGGACACCATATCCTGAAGCATCCTAGAGGATCGACTACACTCAGAGCAGCAAACAACTAGCTGGTCTACTATGGTGGAGACACCATATCCTGAGATATCCTAGAAAAGCCACTGTACCCAGAACAGCTGGAGCTCAGGATCATAGGGACATCCAGACCCCGAGGAGCTCTGACACAACCAAGATAACTGGAAAGGCAGACTCCAGTCAGAACCAGTGAGTGCAAGTAGCACTACAGCTAACCAAATGGTGGAAGGCAAGCATAAGAATGTAAACAACAGAAACCAAAGTTACTTGGCATCACCAGAACCCAGTTCCCCCACCATAGCAAGTCCTGAACACCACATCACACTGGAAAAGCAGGACTCAGAATTAAAATCACTTTTCATGATGATGATAGAGGACTTTAAAAGGGACATAAACAATGCTCTCAAAGAATTTGAGGAGAATGCAGGTAAACAGGTAGAAGCCCTTAAAGAAATGCAAGAAAACACAACCAAACAGGTGAAGGAATTACACAAAACTGTCCAGGATCTAAAAATGGAAGTAGAAACAATAAAGAAATCTCAAAGGGAGACTACCCTGGAGATAGAAAACCTAGGAAAAAGATCAGGAGTCATAGACGCAAGCATCATCAACAGAATACAAGAGATAGAAGAGAGAATCTTATGCACAGAAGATACCATAGAAAACATAGACACAACGGTCAAAGAAAATACGAAATGCAAAAAGCTCCTGACACAAAACATCCAGGAAATCCAGGACACAATGAGAAGGCCAAACCTAAGGATAATAGGTATAGATGAGGGGGAAGACTCCCAATTTAAAGGGCCAATAAATATCTTCAACAAAATTATAGAGGAAAACTTCCCTAACCTAAAGAAAGAGATGTCCTTAAATATACAAGAAGCCTACAGAACCCCAAATAGACTAGACCAAAAAAAGAAATGCCTCCCATCACATAATAATCAAAGCATCAAATATACAAAACAAAGAGAAGATACTAAAAGCAGTAAGGGGAAAAAGCAAAGTAACATATAAAGGCAGACCTATAAGAATTACACCACATTTCTCACCAGAGACTATAAAAGCCAGAAGATCCTGGACTGATATTATACAGACCTTAAGAGATCACAAATGCCAGCCCAGACTACTATTCCCAGCAAAACTCTCAATCACTATTGATGAAGAAACCAAGATATTCCATGACAAAACCAAATTTACACAATTTATCTTCCCACAAATCCAGCATTTCAAAGAATAATGGATGGAAAACTCTAACACAAGGAGGGAAACTACAACCAAGAAAAAGCAAGAAAGTAGTCTTCCAACAACCCCCAGAGAAGATAGCTACACAAACATAATTCCACCTTTAATAACAAAAATAACAGGAAGCAACAATCATTTTTTCCTTAATATCTCTTAATATCAATGGACTCAATTCACCAATAAAAAGACACAGACTATCAGACTGGATACATAGACAGGACCCAACATTCTGCTGTATACAGGAAACGCACCTCTCTGACAAAGACAGACACTACCTCAGAGTAAAAGGTTGGAAAACAATCTTCCAAGGAAATGGTCCCAAGAAACAAGCTGGAGTAGCAATTCTAATATCAAATAAAATCGTTTTCCAACCACAAGTAATCAAAAAAGTTAGGGAAAAGTAGTGGTTTTGTTGGGTCAGGGAGGATTAGCTAGGATTTATTGTATAGCCATAACCTATTGGTAGAAATATGTATAATTATTATCAAGATGAATTTATAATTTCTTAAATGGTACAAAATTTACTTTGATTTCAAATTTAAGGTTTTCATTGGTACGAGCTTCTTATTGATATAAAGGTGAGATGAATATTGATACTCTCATGGGCATTGTGCCTATGTAACACATTTAGGAATACAAGGACTAGACCCAGTGCTTCTTTAACTTTTTTAACTGATTTGATATGGTTAGCCTGTGAGTTAAGGGACTATAGCAAATTTGTGGCTTTGAGTTTATTGTTAGGGTGTTTTCTTTATTTTATTTAGAAATAGCTGAGAGGAGTTAAGAGACAACAGTCTAGATTACCTTACATGGATAGTTGGTTTTCAAAACGTCAGAAGTCCATGGAATTGATGTTACAAACATTTCTATATTAATATTCATTTTGATTAGAGACCTGTCTGCTCCTGACAGCTTCCTGTCTTGGATTCTAAGAGGAAATTGAGCATCTTTGGAGTTACTCCAGCTGTGGGGAGACAGCCACTAGGCAAAAATTGCCTCTTTCCATCTACAGACAAATGATCGTCCAGAAAAGGACACACTTGCAGAATAGTCGACTGATTATATCTGCCTAGACAGAGTAATCAGACCTTAATAATTCTGCAGTACTAAGGTCTGTCAGATGATTCTGGGCCAGAAGGCTGAAGATTTGATGCTCCAATGTTCTGTAGTATAGGGACTGGCCAGGTGTTCAGAGGTCTCTATAAATTGGCTAAGTTTTAGAAGCTATGCTTTGTGCTTCCCATAATTTCAGTTAATTCAGTCATTCTGGATTTCTGATGGGGTTAAAAACCTATAGTCTCATAGCCAATCCTGGCTATTTACTTTGAGAGAAAAGATTTGAGTGGATGGTTTTCAGCTGACATTCACTCTAAAGCCTAGAAAAAAGCCAGGTTCAGAACTAAGTGTTTTAGTTAGGAGAGATGACAGAGGTTCTGGTTAGTCAACAAAATGATAGACTGGGTATTAGGACTATCTTGTACCTCACTGGTACAAATAGGCATAATTATGCTCGAATTGTATTTTGAGAGAAAGTTTTATTTTAACAGGAAGGGTGATATGTAGGAGGAGATAAGGGGGAAGGAGTACCAAGAGGAAGAGAAGGAGTAAGGAGAGGAGAAGAATAAAGAGAGGAAAAGCTAGGTGATGAGAGAGAGATAGAGAGAGAAAGAAAGGGTGGGGCATGGAGGCAGATGTTCACGTGTCTCCACCAGTCAAAGATAGTTGATATATCTAGGTTGGGTATTGGGTTACACTTCTGATTGAGCATTACCAAACTTACAAAACCTTTGATTAACATTTTTAAAAAAATTGTATAAAAGCAAAAAGGAAAAGGGAGCATGGGATAGGGGTTTTCTAGGGAGGGGAAATGGGAAAAGGGGATGGCATCTGAAATGTAAATAAAATATCCAATAAAAATAATATTAAAAAATAAAATAAATGCATAAAACATAAAAATAAAAATAAATAAAAAGAATAGACATGATAATGTTTTATGTGGTAGCTAAATAAATAAATAAACAAATAAAAGATGACAACATAAATGTTAAAAAGAAATTGATAAATGGCATAGTAACGACTCCTGGGTAAAACAGTGGATTGGAAGCTGCCTCTGTGTGGTGTGATAATGTAAAGACTCAGGATAAAAGAGAAGAGGTATTTCAAGCTTGATTGCTTTTTTAAAATTAACTTTTGTACATTCTTCTGATTATGTTTTTATAGTTTTAATTATTAAACAAACTCTTTTTCACTTTCCTTTTTACCCTTTGTGCTCCCTCCTTTACTTTTAGTGATGTTTGACTGTCTGATTCCTAAGAGCATTCATGCTTTCATTATTGCTTTCATTCTTACTTTTGTCTAACTTTGTTTATGAAATTTTCATTATTGGGAAGTCTTTCAATTAAGAGTATTTGTTTATGTATGTGTGTATGTATGTGGATACACAAGACTGTGTGTATAGGTATGTATAAAGGCCAGCGGTTGACATCTGGTGTCTTCCTCAATCACCCTATACCTTAGTTTTTGAGATGGAATCACCCACCAGTGAAGTCAAGGGATCCTTGTCTCTCTGCTTTCCCATTGTTGGAATTATAAATGTAACCCACCACACACAGCTTTTACTGGAAGCTGGATCTCTGAACTCACATTTCCACAAAATCACCTATTAAATGTGCCATCTCTTACTCCCCCAAAAAATGTATATATCTTGTTCTTTCTGTGTTGCCTTCATAACAGGTTTTTGTGTTCTTCTGTGTCCCTCATTTACTTAACTCTGCTTTTCTACTTTTCCTTTTCACTGGCCCCTCCCTTTATATATCATTCACTTGCCATCTCTACATTTACACTAATTAATTTTTTACTATGTAGCACATTCTTAGTGTTTTTATTCAATTTTCTGTCCTATGGTAACTGACTGTCTATGAGATGGTATATGACTAGCCTTTAGTTGACCTGAGGTGCACATATACACCCTGTTCAGTTTAGCACTGCTGCTGTTACAAGCGGTTGGCTTTCTCTTTTGTTAGGATTACTGCTTACTGGAAGAATTCCAAGTAAAACTAGAAGAGGCATCCCAACCAATAGACAAGTAGAATGAAGGGGAAAGCACAAGAAACCTGAAAGAGAAAGGGATTATATAATTAATAATCTTCTAGCAAAGAAAAGCCCAAGACCAGACACACTCAACACTGAATTCTACCAACAAATTCACAAAGAGCTGACTTTAATGCTACTCAGATTGTTTACTAAAATATAAAAGGAAAGAACATAACAAACTCCTTCTACAAAGCTGATATTATCATAATATTTAAAATAGGTAACACACACAAACTATACACAAATTTCTCTGAGGAATTTAAATGCAAAAAAAATCACAATAAAATATTCTCAGACTAAATCCAAGAACATATTAGTAAGATGCACTATGACAAGATGGTTTCATTCTAGGGATACAAGAATTGCTCAAAATATATTACTAAGTGTAAAACAGTACACAAATAGACTTAAGAACAGAAATTGCTTGATCATCTCAAAAAAGACGTTTGACACCTTCTTAATCAAAGCCCTAAAAGAGTGGGAAAATAAGGGACACATCTTAACATAATAAAGACTATACACAACGAACCCATAAGCAACATTATATTAAGTGGGCAAATGCTGAATTTTTTTCTCTAAAATTAGTAATGAGGTAAGCATATTCACTCACTCCACTCTTAAATACTTTAAGTCTCAGTAAAATAAGTATAGAAATATAAATAGGAATGTCAAATCAAATTATCTCCATTTGTAGTTAGCACAATCTTCTACTTAAAGATTCCAAAAAAAAAAAAAAAAAAAAAAAAAAAAAAAAAAAAAAAAAAAAAAAGAGAGATCTGGTAAGCTTTCAAGCAAGTAGCAAGATATAAAATAAACATAGAAAAATAAGCAAGTTTAGGACTGGGATGTAGTTCGTTTGGTAGAGAGCTCACCTAGCATGAAGCCCTGTGTTCCATCCCAAGCAGAGCGTACATTGGGTGTGATGGTGCATGCCTGTATTCCAGAACTCAGCTCAGGAGGTGGAGGCAGAAGGATCAGAAGTACAAAGTCCTCTTTCAGCTTTACAGTAAGCTCAAGGCCAGCCTGAAATGCATGAAACTCTGTCTCAAAACAACAACAAAACTTTTTATTTTCTATTTACTAATAGTGAACTCACCAAGAAAAAAAATCCTATGAGTGGTAGCTTTAAATAAATAGTTGGGAATAAACCAAGAGGTGAAATGCCTCTACAATGAAAACTTTAAAACACCAAAGGAAGAAGTTGAAGTCACCACAAAATCGAAAGACCTCCATGCTCATAGGTTGGCAGTGTGAAAACTGCTATATTGCACAAAGCAGTTTACAGACACAACACAGTTCTTATTTTTAAAGTCTAATAACATTGATCATAGAACTAAAGAAAAAATCCATACATTTATGTGAAAGCACAAAAGACCACAAAGAGCCAGAGCACCATAGTAACAGAAATAGCAGGCCACTGGCAATGAAAACAGTCAAATGGATTAATTAACTATAACAGAAAACTCAGAAATAAGCCCCCATAACTACATCCACCTAATTTTAACAAAGTTATAAAACACACACTAGAGAAAAGACAGCCTCTTCAAAAAATGATGCTAAGAACATGAGGTATCCAGATGTAGAAGTAAGAAGCTAGCTAGATTCCTGTCTCACCCTGTTCAAAAATCAGTTCTAAATGGATTAAGGACCATGTGAGGCCTGAAACTCTCAACCTGCAAAGCAGGGAAATGCTTCAAGGTATAGACACAGGCAAGGGATTTTTTAAAAGGACACTAATAGCATAGAAAGTCAATCTAAAAATTCACACACACACACACACACACACACACACACACAGATTGCATGAAATTTAAAAGCTTCTGCACAGTGAAGGAAATAATCACCAGGATGAAGACGCAGCTTAAGAAATGGGAGAAAATCTTTGCTAGTTACACATCTGACACATCTGACAGTTGATTAATGTCCACGTCTGTAAAGAATTAAAAACATTAAGCATTAAAAACCCTCAAATGCCTAATCAGGAAGAAGGCTAATGAACCTGATCAGGAAACCTCAAAGACCCAATCAGTAAGGAGGTTCACGAAATCAGCAGACATTTCTCAAAAGAATAAATTCAAATGGCCAGCGAATTTTTGAAAAGATGTTCAGCATTTCTAGCCATCTGGGAAATGCAGATAAAAGCTGTGTTGAGATTATACCTCACCCCAGATAGCAGAATGACTGCTATCAGGAAAACAAATGGCAAGTTCTGTGGGAATATGGAGAAAGTGATTCTTACCCCACGGGAGCTGGAGCACAAACCTGTGCAACTATGGAAATCAGGATGGTGGTTGCAAACCAGAATCTCAATTAGAACTGTCATCTAAGCTGGGTGTTGTGATTCAGTCCCATAAGTCCATCACTCAGGAGGCTGGGACAAGAGGATCATCATTGGTTTTAGGACAAACTGGGCTAAGGAGTGGTTTCAAGACAGTTTGAGGTCCAGAGTGGGCCTCTGCCATACACAAAAGCAAAAAGAAAAAGAGTAGAAAAAATAACTACCATGTAATACAGCTATGTCAGTCGTCATAAGGCATCAATCTGCACACTACGTTTATGGCTGTGTTACTCACAATAGCCTAGATTCGTCAGCAGACGAATGGTTAAAGAACTAATAAGGTAGGTAGCTATGAAGAAGGACAAAATTCACTTTTGGGAAGGCGGATGAGTCAGATATGATCAGACTGACAAATACTTCCGTTTTTTTCATATACAGTATCTAGGTTTCCACATGAACATATATGTATGCATGCATATACGACATGAAATGAGAAGGGTAACAACATGGGAAGGAAGGAAGCTAGCAAGAGTAGATGCATGCGGAGGAGGGACAGAGTCCTGGAGTGATAGGAACAAATATAAGCAAGGAACAATGATATATATGCATGCGGATGTCGTAATAAAATCCACTATTTTTGTATGCTATCTAAAGTAATCTATATGAAGTGAAGAGTGAATCTGTAAGAGTGAAGAGATGGCTTAGTAGTTAAGAGCACTGGTTAGTTCTCTGGAAGTTCTGCATTTAATTTCCAGTGTCCACATGAAATCTAACAACTGTGGTAGCTCCAGTCCAAATCCCAATGCCCTCTTTGGCCTCCACAGGCACTGCGTACATGTGGTACATAGACATAAACGTAGGCAAAATGCCCAAACATATAAACTAAAAATAAACAACATCTCAAAACTTTAAACAAAAATAAATCCAAAACAATGTCGTATTTATAAGACTTTTAGATAAAATTTTTATAAATATGACATATTAGAATTTTATACAAAAGTTTAAAATACATGGTAGATATAAATTAAAGATATAAATCATGCTTATTCAGAAAAGGAGATATATATGTATATATATGTATATATATATATATATATATAGAGAGAGAGAGAGAGAGTTCTGACTTCATACTTCTATACTAAAATGAATGGAAAGACTCATAATAAACACAATATTGTCTGGAGACAGAAGAAAAGAAACAGAATGTGGATAACAGTCATGGACAATTTTAATGCATCTCTGTGTGTGTGTTGTTGTTGTTGTTAAAAGCAGATATTACAAAGTATAATAGTTGGTCATTCTCAGGGTTATGTTAGTCCTTACATTATTCTATAGCTTAACTCTCACACAATTACATATATATATGTATATATATATATATATATATATATATGTGTGTGTGTGTGTGTGTGTGTGTGTGTGTGTGTGTTCACAGATATACAGATACAAAAGTGTATGTGCGTGTGTATGTATATATATATATATGTATATATGTGTATATGTGTATATCTGTATATATGTATATATGCATATATGTATACATATACATAAATATATGCAATATGAATGATTTTTTTGGTGTTGGTTTATTTTTTTTCAACTTGGCATAAGCTAGATTTACCTGAGAGGAAGGAACCATAGTTCAGGAAATGCTGGCCTACAGGCAAGCCTGTGGAGCAGTTTCTTAATTAGCTTTGATTTAGGAAGGCCCATTCTATTGTGGGTGGGGTCACACCTGAGCACTTGAGGTGTGTAAGAAAGCAGGCTGTACCACTATTCCTTGGCCTCTGCTTCAGTTCCTGCCTGGAATTCCTGCCTTGGCTTTCCTCAGTGGACTATAACATGGGTTATGTCAGCCAAATAAACCCTTTCCTCCCTAGTTGCTTTTGGTCATGGTGTTTTAGCACCACAATAGAAACTCTAACTGTGACAACAGTGAGATTCCCCCAAACACTGGCAAAACAGTTCAGATTTCCATGAGCCACTGGTATAAGAAAGTATTCCTGAGGGACTCCTATATGTACTGAGCAGAGAGAAGCAGCTGCAGCAGACAGCCTTGTCTTTGGTGTTTGTGGGGACCATGTGGCAGGTAGTGTGTCCAAAAACGTATCTCTAGCTTGTCATTCCATGGCTTCAGATTGCAAAGACATAGTCCTCGTTCGATGAGGCAACTTAGATTCACTGACCAAGACAGGGGAGTTTCAGTGAACTCTGAAGTTTCAACTAACCAATCTAAATCTAGAAAAATTTAGACTACAGAACATTTTTAAAGAAAAGAGGTTCTTATTGCTCTCATAAATAGTAACTCTGAATATGAAAAATTTCCAAAGCAGATTTTTTTTTTGTTTATAAGATTGGGGAAGACTCATCCATCATCAACCAGCACCTATTGTAGGTATATAATAACAATAATCCTTAAAAACTATCCTATAACAGTTTAAGCCCTAACAAACTTTATTATTCCTACTGATATTCTTGTTATTAATAAATAAGTCCATAGCAAGAATGGACAAATTTTAGCATAGTCTTGCCCAAATCCCAGTGGGCCCTTCCCATATAATACTGCAGGACATTAAGATGATTGCGTGGACACTGACTAGCCTCTAGTCACATAATGAACTGTCCTTATAACATCTAAGGACTTGAATGGAAGTTGTGGACAAATGTGGGTGAGGTCGTGGCAGCATGAGTTACTTACTGTCACTAAGAGTCCAGGCCCTGAGTTCTTCACTCCACTCCCCCTGGGCCTTGGTGTTGACTCTAGCTCGGACAGTGTACTGCTCCCTGGGGAGTAAGTTGTTCAGTAACACTGAGGTCAGGTTCCCAGGCACTTTGATGTTCTGCTGATCACTTTTTGTTTGCAGGGACCGCCTCTCAACTTCCACATAAAATTCATCTTCTGAGCTTGCAAATATCGGTTGCCAAGTCAAATTTAGAGCTGTCTGGCTTTTTGGCAGAAGACTGAGACCTCTTGGAGGAGGGAGTCCTAGGAATGACCAGAAGATGGTTATTGTCATATTGGACAGAAGTAACGACAGCTCCAGGCAGCAGCTGCACAGAATGATCTTGACTTTTAGAATAACATAAAGCACTCACAAGCTAAAACAACAACAACAACAACAACCCATAAGCAAACAGCCACAATACTTCCCCTGATACGTCCCCTAATAACAAAACAGTAAATCTTCAAAGTAATTTTTATATATACCCTGGGGAGTTTTAATATAGGAATACAACCTCCTTGAGGCAACATGAGTAAATTTTTTCAAGAGCTTTTAAAAATGTCTATATTTTTTGGCCTTAACACCTGACTACAAAGAATTTATGCTAAGAAAAGACATTCCAAAGGAAGATGAAGATATCTGTGCATGGAGACATTCCTTACAGCACCATTTATAATAGTAAATGACTAGAGGCGGGCAAGTCTTCATTCTTTCATGAAATTATAGAGCCGTCACAAGGATTACCATAACAAATAAGAAGGGCAGGAGCTCGATAAACATGTTTATAGTATTGTGGGTAAAAACTCTAATGGAAACTTACTAAAAGCAAGTTGGAAACAATTGGAAAAGGAAAGCAGAGGGATTGATGGAAAGGAGCACAGTGGACCTCTTTTCAATACCATTTTAAGAAAGACACTTTCAGGCTTTAAATGTCAGCAAGGAGAGTTTCAGATATCACAGCTGCTATGGTAAGGGGCCAGCCCTACCTCCATTTGGGCCACACTGCATTATCAGCTAGAAACATATGTTGTCTGGCCATGGTTACTCAGGCACCTGGAGTGTCAGAGAAATTGCCAAAAAAATGATATGGGTTTTTAAAATTAGAGAGACAGGAGCATCTCACTCCTACTTTGTAATCTGGGCAATTTGTAATTTGTAAAGTCCACCTGTAAAATGGCACAACCAGACTCATCTTCCAGACACAGAAGAACAAACAAGATAATGGGTTGAGAGGGCTTGGGAAGTCTTAGGAACTCTGCCAATATTTGTTCTCTTTCTCCTTTTCTTCCCCAGCCCATGTCAACGAACAAAGGAAGAATATGTCTATTTTATTAATTGCAATTAATGACAGTCATTGATTTATAAGTTCCAGATAGAAAGGCCTTTCAAAGCATGGGAAAACAGCCTTCCTTCCTGACCTCAGGATGGTGGCATTATTGCCACTAGGGGCGAAACTGATTTGCAGAGTGTGAGAACATTCTAGATCATGACAGTGCTTTACAAATGGTGGTCATAGTCTACAAACAGTGCACGTGTGGTATGAGAATCTTACGTGCAATGAGGTCTAATCGGACCTATGTTTAAAGAAAAAAACCTCCAACACTTTAGAGTATGACAGAAAAAAATTGAAAAACACTTTAAATTCTTAGCTGGAGGGGGAAAAGGTCCTATAAGCCTAACCACCTAGATCTAATTATAAACCAATGAGGACGAGCAGTTGGGCAACCATGTGCTTGGCATTGTGTTAAAGGTCTTCTTGGCTCTGTCGCTATAATCTAGGAAAATGCAGTAACCTGAGGTCTACTTCTTTTGCCAGCCTCTAGAGTTTGAATCCCAGCATAAGCCATCCATGGTAGATATGCAGACAGTTTATAAAGAGAACACAGGTGAGCATCAGAAAACACTTGTAAAATTCCTCACTCTTTGCTCTGGGTAGCTGGAGGAACTTCAAATGCAGCCATTTTTACTTTAGCCTCCCTTTCAGGACATTAAAATGGAAACTTAACAGTTCTTTAGAAAGTCGATTGGATCGTGTTTTGCTGGGGTAAACACATGAAGGAACGTTTTGTTAAAGTGATCACAGATGTGCAAGGCTAAGGCAGACAGACTTGTGTTTCACTGAAGCAGACACAGGAGAAAGGATGTTCTGCTAAGGCAAGCACATGAAAGGACATGTAATGAAAGATTCTTTGCTAACAACAGACATGTATTGGTCTACCTTGCATTGCATAGTTGAGCTGCATTTGTCGGAACTCCAAAGAGAGAAAAAGCACCAAAAAAGCTCTGGTGGTATACTGCAGTTTCTTGCCACTTCCGAGGGCTGATAGGATGTTTGTGCTGAGGCAAGATCCACGCTGAGGCAAGGCACGTGGAGGACATGTGACATTTGGAAGATATAAATAGGACTCCAAAAGCCAGGTGTGGTGGACCATGCCTTTAATCCCAGCACCTGGGAGGCACCAGCCGGGAGATTTCTGAGTTCAAGGAGCCTGACCAATACAGATGCAGATACTTGCAGCCAACCATCCAACTGAATACTGGGACCCCAATGGAGGAGTTAGGGGAGGGATTGAAGGAGCTGAAGGGGTTTGCAACCCCATAGGAAGAACAATATCAGCCAACCAGCCACCCACCCCAAGAGCTCCCAATGACTACACCACTAACCAAAGAGTACACATGGAGGGACCCATGGCTCCATCTGCATATGTAGCAGAGGTTGGCCTTATCTAGTATCAGTGGGAAGAGAGGCCCTTGGTCCTGTGAAGGCTTAATGCCTCAGCATAGGGGAATGAACCAGGAGTGGGTGGGTGCATGGGTGGGGTAGAACTCTCATGGAAGCAGCTAGGAGAGAGCATGGGATAGGGGGGTTGGTGAAGGCAAAACTGGGAAGGAGGATAACATTTGAAATGTAAATAAATAAAATAAACAATATAAATAAATAAATAAATAAATAAATAAAACTCCATGAAGTGATGGAGAGAGCTTGGCTTGCTGGTACAGCAAGCTGTGCAACACTTGTGGGTCTGATCTTCACTTCCCTGAGAGAGGCATAACCAAGACTTCTGATGTTCCTTCTAGTCCCTACTGCTGACTCAAGCTGAAGTTGAGGCCTGGCTGTCTCTGCTGTCACCGCTGTTGCTAATCTGACTCTACTGGACTGCTGGTGTATCTGTGAGGTGTTTTCAAGTGGATCAAGCTGCTGCAGCCTGCTCACCTATGAACTGAACTGCTGATTTCCAGACAACACAGACAGGAATTGCTCCAAAGAATGTTTCTAAACAGGTCCACTTCCCCAGTATCCTTTCTTTTCCACTACCTCTGGTGGGTGTTGGGCTACAAAGGAGATTAAAGTGTTTAAGAACCATCATTAAAAATAAAGTTTGAAAAAAATTAAAATTACAGGGTATATAGTGACCCTTCACCCAGCTTTGGCTTTTCTTTTCTCTGCAAATGAGCTCAAAATATGTTCTCTTCCTACCTTCCCTGGCCTGCATGGCCTTCCCACCTCAATGAAAACATAAACAGTACAAATGCCAGATGAATTAAAAAAGCAAGCATCAGCAAAATTCAATTGGTGGGAAAGGAGGACTTCAAGAATTCCCTTTCCACCGACCCCTGGAGGACTTTGAAATATTCCAAAAGGCCTCTAACTGCATCCTGGCTGGAATGTATTCTGAGGACTGATGGCAGTGCTTCTGGTCTGTGGAGTGTTTTATGTTCTGGCCATGAATAATTTCCATGTGAGTCAGACTGTGACCTTCCTCTTTTGATCTGATACTGACCTATAGGAGAATTAACTGCCACTTGCCTCTGAGTGCAGGGTAAGGACATAGCAGGTACCACTTGCTCTCAGATCAGAGAAACTTTTATTCTCTCTGTGGAGTTTATGTTAATTTTTTATTGGGATAGCTTGCCATTTCTTACTGTGACCCTAGAAGTGATTAGAGAGTTTACAGAGACATGGAGGTCAGAGTCTGCATGAAGTATAGACAGTGGAGAGTATTATGAAAGTGTGAGATGGCAGGAACCTTGGGAATCCTGGGACTGTACAAACAAAGCAGGGTATGGGGAGCAGGGGAGAGAGGGTGAGAGCTGTACTACAAACCCCATCGTTAGAAAGGCCCAAGAGAGCCACTAAGATAAAGGATCTAGGGACCAAACAACCAAAGCTCAAGAGATATAACTTAGCTGCCAGGCATTGGTACTCTAAGCCCTGGGCAAAGAACTTCTCTCCCTTAAGGGCCTAGAGCAATAAGAGCGTTGGGATTTAGAGCTAAAGGCTTCTGTGTTTGGAAGCTACTGTCGTGTGGATACAAAGTGTCTCCTGAAGAGCTCAGGTACTTCAGACTTGGCTCTTAGAGGGAGGTTCATCTTTTAGACGTTCTAGAAAATGGGGAAGTAAAACGTAACTAGAAGATTAACTTACTGGATGTGGGTACTTAGTGATTGTTTCAGTACCTGGTCCTTTCCTCTACCCAGCTCTTCACGTCTAGCATAAGGAGAAGAAGATCCCTTTGCTACAGGCTCCCTCCGACAGTATGTTCCGTCCACACAGACAGAGCTGAGCGAACATGGATTGAACCATCTGAAATCATGAGTCAAAACACACCTTTCCTCCCTAAATTGTTGTCCTGGGAGTTGGTCCAAGTGACCAGGATGCCTAAACAGTTATGACTTCTTATATAACACAGGGAACACACAAGAGCTCACAACTAAAAAATACTCATTAGGAGATAGTAACAGGGTGCCTAAACACACCAAACAACTCAAAGGACAAGAGGAGGATGTTATAAAGGTCACTCTACTGTTTCAAAGGAGGGCACTGAGTGACAGAGAGATAGAAGCCAATCCAGCATTGAGGAGTCTGCACAAATTGAGAGCTCCTCCATTCGCACAGTGCAAGGCCTCTAAATACCCGCAATAAGTCAAGAAATGTTCTATGAGGCATGACTTGCACATGTAAATCAGTACTCCAGAGCATAAGAATTATAACAGATAGAGGCCAGTATGAGCTATATTGTGAATTCTGGGCCAGCCTGGACTGTAGAGTGAAGCCCTATCTAATAAATAGATAAATAAGCTAGATTGTGAATTCTGGGCCAGCCTGGACTGTAGAGTGAAGCCCTATCTAATAAATAAATAAATAAATAAATAAATAAATAAATAAATATTTACAAAGCAACAAAAGTCAAATGCAGATATTTGTACTCAACCAATGAACAGAAACTTCTGACCCCTGTGGTTGAATTAAGGGAAAGCTGGAAGAAGCTGAGGAAGAGGGTGACCCTATAGGAACACAGCAGTCTTAATTAAACTGGACCCCTGAGATCTCTCAAACACTGGACCACCAACCAGGCAGCATACACCAGCTGATATGAGGCCCCCAACACATATACAGTAGAGGACTGCTGGGTCTGGGTTTAGTCAGAGAAGATGCACCTAACCCTCAAAAGACTTGAGGCCTCAGGAAATTTAGAGATCTGGTGGGGTGGGGGATGGGGGGACATCCTCATGGAGACAAGGGAGTGGGGAGGAGGTATGGGATGTGGAACAGTTGGAGGGTGGACCAGGAGGAGAATAAAATCTGGAGTTTAAAATAAATAAAAAATTTTTTTAAAGCAATAACAACAACAAATAAAAATAAAAAAGTACAAAATAAACTCACAAAACCACAAAAAAAAAAAACAAGAAAGAAAGAAAGAAAAGAAGGAAAGAAGGATGGATAGAAAGAAAGAAACAAAGGAGAGAGAAAGATGCTTCTCTATATATTATCTAGACCATGTGGACCAAGGCCAGGAGCAGCATTAACCATCTCTGGGGAATTTATTAGAAACCATAATTGTTGACCTATAGCCTTGGTTTAAACCCATTGGATCAAAGGTTCAGGGTAGATGGGGCTGGAGAGATGGCTCAGGGGATAAGAGCACTGGCTTCTCCTCTATAGCACCCAGGCTTGATCTCCAGACCCATATGATGGTTTACAACGGGCTATAATTTGAGTCCCAGGGGACCTGATGCCCTCTCTGACTTCCCCAGACACTGCATGAATGCACAGACATATATACACACAGAGGGTGGAATGAGTGACATACACACAAAATAATAAAACAAAATTTTAAAAGATTCTGGGAATAAGGTCCAACAATTTGTTTTAATAAACTCTTCCGGTGGTTCTGATGGATCTTAATGTTCAAACCACTGACTTAGCAACATGGAGGTAAACCCTGTAAGAAATAGCTTTACATAGAAACAGTTGCCAATAGGAAGCAGGGCTGGGGGAGGAGGAGGGGTAGAGCTGAGGAGGTCTGTTCTTCAGACAAAAGCCTTTCCTTCTATTTGATGTTTGAACTATAGGCACAAATTACTTTGAAAAATAGAAATTATTTTTTTAAAAAAATAAATAAACTTGAATTTCTGGAGCATATTTGTGGCAGACGCCTGGAGTGGCCCCATGGGATGGAAACAGGAAGCTGGGGGTGACATACAGAAGTCAAGGCTCAACACACTGGCTGCTAAGTAAATCTCAGGGATGGCCTTGCCTTCCTGAAGGTTCATCTGCTTCCTCCTCTGTCCCCCTGAATGGCCATAGTCCCCCTCCCCCAGGGAGACAGACCAGCGGTCCAGCCCAAATAAAGGAACTGTTTGGCTTGAAGTATGTGTCTTCCTGTCACTTTCCCACCCATTCCACAGCAAAGTCCTTCCACCTCCATCCCCACCCACCCACTCACCCAACACCACCCTTCCTGGTCTTCCTTCCTCTTTCCCCTTCCTCCCCCTCCCACCCAGCTCAGGAATAAATGTCCGTTGGCTTCAACTGACCGATAGACGCTGTAGTGAATCGTCTCACAGGTCCAGGATGCCCTTCTCCACCCTCTCCAGGACGGGCCAGCTGCACACAGAGCTCGTACTCAGTCCGAGGCTCCAAGTAGTTGAGCGTGACAATCTCATTCATCACTGGAAAGAGAGAAAGTCCAGAAAGCTTCAGCTTACATCCTGTTATGTTTTGTAAACCAGAGTGGCTGCTTTTGCAGTGCGAACTAAATTGGGTTTTTAAAAAGCAGTGTCTCAGTGAAATAAAGAGGTAATTCCATCTTCAAGGACATAAAGTTTCTAGTGTAAGAGAAATTAGGCCTTGGAACAAGTATTTCCAGGTTTTGGGTATATACATTAGCATGTATATTTCTAGGTTTTAGTATATATACATATATATAATATTTATTTAGTATATATATGCATATATATGTATGCATATATATGCACATATATATATTGTATATATTATGTTGGCAAGTATATTTTTAGGTTTAGGTTTTGATATACACATTAGCATGTATACTTTTAGGTTTTGGTATATACATTAGCATATATATTTCTATGTTTTGGTATATATATTAGTGTCTATAGTTTTAGGCTTTGATATATACTTTTTTTTTTGATATTTTATTTACACTTCAGATGGCATTCCCTATCCCCATTCCCTCCTACCCCCCTTAGGAAACTCTTATGCCATGCCCCCTTTTCCTTTTTGCATTTATATATTTTTTTTTAAAAAATGTTAATCATAGGCTTTATAAGTTTGGAATTGTTCAATCAGAGGTGTAACCCACTGACCGACCTAGATATAACAACTATCTTTGACTGGTGGAGATACATGAATATCTGCCTCCCTGTCTCCTCCCTCTTTCTCTCTTTCATCACCTAGCTTCTTCTCTCCTTCTTCTTCTCCTCTTCTTACTCCTTTTCTTCCTCTCTGTACTCCTCCTACCCTAGCTCCTCCTACACATCACCCTTCCTGTTAAAATGAAACTTCTCTCAAAATACAATTAGAGCATAATTATGCCAATTTGTACCAGTGAGGTACAGGATAGTCCTAATACCCAGTCCATCCTTTTGTTGACTAACCAGCTCCTCTGTCATCTATTCTAACTAGAACATTTAGTTCTGAACCTGGCTTTAGGATGAATGTCAGCTGACGACCATCCACTCAAATCTTTTCTCTTAAGGTCAATAGCTATATGTTTTCAACCCCATCAGAAATCCAGAATGACTGAGTTAACTATAATTGTGGGAAGCACAAATCGTAGTTTCTAAAACTTAGCCAATTTATAGAGACCTCTGACCACCTGGACACTCGCTCTACTTCAAAACGTTGGAGCATTTGATATATACTTTAACATGTATATTTTAGGTTTTGGTATACACATTAGCACCTATAGTTTTAGGTTTTGGCATATAAATTAGCATATGTTTAGGCTATGTATACATTTCTGTTCTAGTCTTTGTGAATTTTCATTTGCAAAATTAATCCCAACAGATCTACCACATAGGATGCCAAACTTGGGTGGTTCAATTAGCACAATAGAAAATAATATTATTTTCACTGTTTTCAAGGACATAAACTGATTGCAATCAAACTGTCTAGAGAACAAAGGCCCCGTGGTTCTTGTTTAACACTACCAGACAATGGCTCTCTAACGTTAAGACTCCTGCCGTGAGGATCTCTAGAGTCCCTTAAAACCATGTTCCTTCCTCTCAGCCCTTTGTTCTGTTGGTCTCTTTGTCCCTGTCTTTATAGCTATGGATATTGCAGAGTTCGGCTTTTGACTTACCTTATCATAAGTTGTTAATTGGTTTAAAAAACTGAACTGTGTTTAACAATTCTTAGAAGATTATTCTTCATTATTAAAGCCATATTACAAAAAAAAAAAAAAAAAAAGCCCCAGCTATTGATGTTAAAACAGAAAAAAACACAAATCAACCTTAGATCCCTGAGATACTAAATCTGAGCTGTATCTACCATGGAATGTGAAGAGTTCAGTAATAAATAATGTCACTTTATTCTGTGTATCAATTTCAGCTGCGTTATGAAGTCAGGCCCCTGTTTTTCTTATATTATTTTTAGACCTCTTTGGGTTTTTGTGTATGGGGGTGTGTTTTACCTGCATATGTAAGTATACCATGTGGGTGCCCTGTGCATGTGGAGGTCAGAAGAGGAAGTCAGATCCCCTTGGACTAGGGTTTGTAGAGATTTGAGCCACCTCAGGGATGCTGGAGATTGAACTCAGATCCGCTGCATAAGCAAAGCCCTCTTTTTCTTTCTTTTTTTTTTATTATATTCACACATGTCTTCATATAGTAGAACGAAAAAGTTTAGGGGAAATAATTAAGGGAAATTAGGCAAAATTTGATGAAATTGGGAGTGGTAGAATCCACATTGCCCACCAGCAGGGCAATGGTGGGACTGTCTGCAAGATGGCCCAATTAAAAGAGCAGGAGCAATTGACAGTGCTATGTTTTTAACTTACTTTTTAAAAATTATAGTTTTATATTATCACACAGCCAATAAAGCCAAAACAGGTTTTAAGACACATTTAGCCTTTTCATGACATTCACAATCTTTTGTCTCAGTTTACAGCATTTTTCCCCAGCAGCAGGGAGGGGCGGACAGCTCTCATTACAATGCCCCTCTTTTCCCTACTCTAAGTTCCATCCTGTCTCCACAGACTAAATTTTTCCAGAGTCAATTTTTTTTTTATAAAACTCTCTGCATTAATTGTCTAGCACAAGAAACCTAACTTTGTGCTATATACTGCAAGAAACCTACTTTTGACAGTGTCTTCAGGATAAGACAAGGTAAGAAGTGAGAGGTGGGGTAGGGTGCATCTAACACAGCAGAAATTACTGTCAAGATTCAGGCAGATTAAGAACCCTGCCTTTCTATCGTGGTCCTAGACCTCCCTGTTCCTATGGTATAATCATACTTTCCACCATGGCCAGGCATGGTAGAGTTCTAAAGTCATGACTGGCAGTTTAGAGGCCTGAGAAGAAATGCTGATATACATGGGCTACCTAATGTATGTCTGCGTTTGTGTATCAGAGTGCTCAGTGGTATTAAGCAAGTCATTCCTAGAACTTTCATGGCTTCTGCATGTGGTAAAGTATTCTTGTTTTTCTATTAGCTGATATGGGTAGGGAATTTTGATATATAAAAGACATATTTTTTTTCTGGTACTAGACCTCCAGTTGGTGCCTTTTGCATCCAAACTTTACCTTGAATATGTTTCCAGGCCTGATTGACAGGTTTATAGAGAAGCTTCTTGGACTTGATCGGTCCATCCCCAAAGTAAGGCTCAGAGCTGATATTGATGATAGCAAAGTTGTGTCCAGTGTCAATCACATTTGGGGGACGCAGGGGCTCTGGAGGAACTAAATACAATTTTAGCAGTCAGAGTCATTCTTGAGCATTAGGGGTTTTGCTATTGTTCAATCTCATAGCTAACTCTCCGAGAGTTCTGATTCAATCCTGTCTCCCTACTGCTATCCCTTCTTTTTTTTTCTTTAATGATCCCTTAAAAGAGCCCTCTTCCACAATCCTTCGGTGGGCGCTGATTACATGAAGGCTTAAAATCCAAAATTTGTGCCACATCACAGTTGGCCCCATCATTGCTTTTTCTTATTGCTCTTTTTTTTTTTTTTTTTAAGAAAATGCCCTTGCTTTAAGTGCAAGAAACCTACCTTTGTGCTATATACTGCAGGAAACCTACCTTTGACAGAAATGTTGAAAGGCTTTTCCACCATCCCAGCCACTGTGTTCACACTGCAGACCCAAACTCCTGAGTCAGGAGGTAAGACTCGGTTGACAGTGAATATGGCCACTGAGAAACGATCTGTATGGTTGAAGTCATTTGGCTAGAACAGTCAGTCAAACATACAAAAAAAAATCAGAATTTCTTGGGGCACTTACACACAAAGGCTCATAACATATACTTCAGCTCATTGTCTAGGAGGAAGTTTTCTAGGAGAGTCTGAGGAGCTAAGTACAATGCTAATATAATCACTGGCTTATTTCCAAAGCTATGGTAGCAGCTCTGAAAGTTTGTATTGGACTGGTGCCCTCCCAGATCCTGATGTTGTATTTGTGTTTGAAAGTGTTGAATAAACACTTACCAGTAAGGAGTTTAAGTCTGTTAAAACTGCCCTGGGTAGCATTTTTTTTCCTTTTTGGATATGGTAGGATGGAAGGACAAAGTAGCTTCCTGCATATTTGAGGGGCTGTCAGGAACGGTGCAAAGGGGAAAGACACGTGGATCTAAAGACACATGAATCTCTAGTCCTTTTGTCGACTTCCTCAAACACTTAACCTCACCCATCCATGTTTGTGCAAACACGAGGCAGGCAATGCTAAAAAGTTATGGGTAGAAGACTAAGATGACAGCTGAATTAGAAGTTCCAGCAATGGTCTCTTCACAGAGCAAAAAAGCCAAAGAGCTATATTCACTCACCAAAATGCCTTCATGAGAGCTGAGGGAATCAGGTGAGAGAAACCAGGGCTGACTTTTAACATGAAAATAAGAAAAGGTATACTGTAGAAGGAAGAAAGTAAACTTACTTGGAGTTCCCCCAACTCCAAGCAGTATAACGTGAAAAGAGATGCCTCCTGTTTGTTGGGGGATGGGAAGATTAACTCTAAGTCTTAGACCTTATCTAGTATCAGGCTTGTCATGGTGAAACCCAGTGTCAGACAGAGCTTCATAACCTTGCCCCACTACACAAGTGCGTACTCTGTAAGCTAAACTGTTGGGCCTTCATTGGCTAAGAACTGCCTCCATCGTGAGACCTTTGGGCCATAGCAAGGAGGAAGATTCCATCAACCAAGGAGCAAAGAAAGAAGCTGAGCATGGGACCTTGCCTTGGAGCTCAGTGTCAAACAGTGAGACTAAGCATTAGATGGATCCCAGACACCTATATCATGAGACCAGTGCTCAAGAAAAGAGCCTTCAGGTAAAGAAAATCTAAGACTAAATACAAGGAGGAGGAACCGGAATAACCAAACAAGGACAAAAATAAATCAGTAAGGCTACATTGGGAATTTCAATACATGTAACACTCTGAAAAGGACAAATCTATGGGTTACAGGCATAGAACAAGAATTTCATTCTAAAGGCATAGAATATATAAAACATATATAGCCACATATATAAAACATTATAACAGAAAAAAATTCCCTGCCTTCGTAAGAGTTGCCTTACAACAATAAAACCTTAACTAAGCCAAGACAAAACTTACCTAAACAAAGCATTATGAGCAAAGCTTTTGATTTCTTGAAATTTTGCTCATAATGTTTTGTTAGGATTTTTTGATTGCTTGGGGGGGGGTGTTGTTATTTACATTTGTTGTCTTTTGCTTGTCTATTACAGTTTTTGATTTTGTGTATTTATGGGTTTTGTGGATGTGTGTGTATCTCTGAATGGGTATGTGTTTTTCATGTTTTTTCTGTGTTTTTTATTGTATTTGCTTTGTTTTATTCTGGTTTGTTTGTTTGTTTTAGCCTGTTTTTTTTTCTAAAGAGAGAAAGAAGGCATGGAGTTGGATGGGTGAGGAAGTAAAGAAGATCTGAGAGGAGACAAGGGAGGGAAAACCATGATCAGAATATACTGTGTGAAAAACATTATTTTCAATTAAAAAAAAATCTAAGGTCTGGAAGGAACATATAATTCTCAAAATATTACAAAATCTTTGCCATGATAGCACAGTATGTTACTCATTCACAGGTTTCAAGATCCCTGTGTGGCCCCTAGACCACCTTGCTCTTCTTAATATAGGATTTAGAGGAGATAATGTGAGGGTCTTACATCATCTGACCTGTATATAGTTCAGTACACACAGTTGGACAGTTTGTAGGATAGGGGCTATCCTTGACACTCAGATATGACAACCCCATTGTGATGGCAAATTCCCAACCTGGCATTGCAGCACCGCCCATACAGAGGACTTTGACGAGATTTTGGTGAATCAGTATCTGCAATTGATAAGCATGGCACTTATCCAAGATGACAAGACACTAGCCAGGAAGGGGTTAAGCCCTGGAGTAAAATCCAGCTTTCAGAGACAGACTGCTGCAGTGAAACCATCTTATGGTGCTAAGCAGGTGTACTGAAGAATGGTTCTTACTTGGAGCACTGTCCCGTCCGGCTTCACCAGGGTCATTTCTTCACTAGTAGGCAGTGGCCAGCCAGAGGCTTTGCAGATAGGGCTAAATTTTCCACTATTTACTTCAATGTGATTTGGCAAATCCTCTATCTGTGGAGTCATCCTTGGCCTGCCTAGATTTAAAAAAAAAATTAGAACAATGCAGTCTAATCTTCAGCATAACAGCAATAGCTACTCTAGTAGTCACTCACTGTGGTTAAATTAATCATTAACTTTACAACATTTACAGTCACCTGAAATGACTATGGTCTATGAGCATGTCTGCAAGAGATTGTCTTTATTAGGTTATCTGATGTGAGAAGACAGACTTGGTACATTTCCATGTTAGAGATGCTGATCAGGGGGAAGCAAAGTGGGCTTATCATTCATTGTTCTCTGGGTCTTGACTCTGGCTGCCATGTGAGCATCTTCTTCAGCTCCTGCTGCCTTGAGTTTCCCACCACGATGGGGAAGTACCTTGAGCTTTGAGGCAAAATAAACCTTTCTCTCTCAAGTTGCCTTTGTCAGAATATCTTATCACGGCAACAGAAAAAGAGACTAAAACCTACGCCACATGAGAGCTTTATAACTATTTTAATTTATCATTGTCTAATAAATTTGAGGATACTATTAATATCTCTGCTTTACAGAAGAAGGGACTGAACCTCAAAACCTAGACTCAAGCTCAGTTCTTCCTGAACCCAAAGTTCACAGTCTTCTGCCATGGTGCTGCACTCAATATAAAATGATCATCATAGCCACATACTACCCCAAACCTAGTTTTTAGTCCCATCTTGCTTTTGAAAGTGATTTATAAAATCAATTAATAAATAAATAAACACTCAAGTTCCTCAACTCAGGAAACATTGTTGAGGAAACTCAGCCACACAGTGTTTCCCATCAACAAAATGATCCTCAGTGTGGAAGTATGAGGTCTTTCACTGGTTGAGAAATCTGTAAGTGATGTGTAAATAATAAGAATGGAGTGATTTAAATTATACATAATTTTGTCACAGACATGAAATAAACTCTCCCAAAGCAATCTAGCCAACAGTAAAATCAAAAACGGTGCTGCCATATTGAATGAAGAAAAAAATTCCCCAGTATTAACAAAAGCAATGGATGGTGTCAGGAACCCATGTGCCTAGTACCTGTATCATTGAGAATTAATTGACTTTTAAAGTTCAAGGTCTTTACCAAAAAAGAAAATTCTGATTATTTTAATTAAATACAGAGATGGATGTTGGTTTAACTGTATCCCCAAATTGTGTCTGCCCTGGTAATTTGACCTTTAACATGGCAGTGTTTTGAGGTGGTGGAGGTTTTCATAGATGAGACCTCTATGCCAGACAGTCAGGTCATTGGACCATGCTTTCAGAAGAGATTGATATAGTCCTTTCAAGAGCAGTTGGTTTACTCAAAAATAGATTAGCCTAAAAAGAGTAAGTCTTTTCCTTCAATCCCTCTGGTGTCCTGTCATATTGTATGATCTCTCCTTTAGGCGATCTTGCTGATTTTCCTCAGCCATTTTGTCGCAGAGACAGAAAGCCAAACCAGCTGCCTTTTTCTGAGTAAAGACTGAACTGGAGATGTATTTCTTTCTAAATCACATTTACCATTGTAAAATGTATTACATGCTCTTTCTCTAATGCTTTTCTGTGGATGGGTGTTTTTGCCAGCACATGTATCTATGAAGATCTCAGCAAGCATGTGGCTTGTTCAGAAATGAGGGTACTATTAGGCATCCGTGCAGGTGTGAATGAAAAGGACCCCCATAGGCCCAGATGTTTGACTCTTTAGTCCCAAGTGGTGGAACTGTTTAAGAAGGATTAGGAGTGTCAGGATTAGACGTTAGTGTTCTACCCTTCATTTCCTAGAGTATCTCTTAAACATTTTCAGTTAAAAAAAAAAAAAACAGGAACAACTCAAACAGGTGGAGGGGCATCTGCGTCAGAGATAAATTAGAGGTTGAGCTCTCTGAGAGGGGTGTTCACTGTGCTGTGGGTGATTAGATGTCAGGGAAGATTTGTCACTGGTGATGGCTTTGAGGTTTTAAAAGCCTCTGGGACATCTCCAGTGTTTTCTTCTCTTTCTGTTCACCCCACCCTGCTCTCTCTGCCTCCTGCTTGTGGATCAAGATATTAGTTCTCAACTGCTACTCCAACTACCTATAGCCAAGCCTTTCCTTTGCCATCAGAGCCTCTAACCCTCTGGAACCATAAGCTGAATTAAACTTCTTCTTTTATAAGTTGTCTTGGTCATGATGTCTTATCATAGCAATAGAAAAGAAACTACTACAGATACTTGGAAGAAATAAAATGGGTATTTGTTGTTTTGTTTTATTTTGGTGTGTGTGTGTGTGTGTGTGTGTGTGTGTGTGTGTGTGTGTATGTGTGTGTGTAAGAAATAGCTAGAGGATGTTAGCATGCCAGAGTAAGAATTACACCAGTAGGGCTCTCTTCAGACATGCTGAACATGACCCTGACCACAGTGTTACCTTGCTTTACCTTCTTTCTCACACTGCAGCCCTTGCCATCCTTGAGAGCAGAGGCATCCTTGGAACCGATCACACATCTCTTCATTGGTACAGAGGCACCTGAGCTTACAGTCTGGTCCATAGTAACCAGATGGGCATGCTGGGAACAAAGATGTCATAAACTTATGTTAGTATAGAGGAAGGCGCTCAATGGCTAATTTTAGTTTCCTTTCATACTATCAACTTTGCTGAACTATATACAGTAGTATATAGCCACTGTGAGATTTACTGAGATTTAAAGTTTAGTCAATTTTGTTTCTAGAGAATTCAGTAACATTCTACTAGAATACGCTTCACAATACAGTATTCTGAAAAGACTACTTAAAATCAGGGAAGAACGTATGTGGGCAGAAGCAGCCAGGGAGCTTTTAAAGGAGAAGTGAAATTTGGAAGATAGAAATGGTGTGTGTCTCAGTTTTCAGTTTTTGGCACCATGTTGGATATGATTGATACCATGTGAGAGAATAAAACTCAAAATAAAATCTGTCATCTTGTTAGCCTGGCAAGTTGGAGGAAAGAGCCAGTCACTGGGAAAAAAAGGAAATTAGAAATACTGGGTTGGGAAAAAAAATCCAGATCTTTGGCTGACCCTTGAACCACACGCATGCTCAACATACTCAGAGAAGCCCTGATAAAGATGGGAAAACCTGAATCGTTTGGCCTGATGACTGAAAGTCATAGCCCATAGCGTGAGCCCTACCATGTCAGTAGCCTACTAAATTAAAACAAAACAAAGTGAGCATTCCTCCTAAGGGATATATCATGAATCTCCAGAATCTCTACAATATAATATTAGGTACTCGTGATAAAATTTCAAATTACTCAACATAAGAAGTGGTAGAGAAGTGTGCTCAATTTTTAAAAAGAAAGAAAAGAAAAACTCAATAGCAACTAACTGCAAAAACCTAATATTACAAAAAAAGAAAGCAAGATTTTTTAAATCAACTATAATTATGTTCATAGAAAGTACATTCACAATGAGGAATTTCAGCAGAAAATATAAAAGTACTCCCTCAATCTGCAATAGAAAAACTACAGTGATTATTAACCTCAACTGTCAATGTCATAGGATCTAGAAGACCTGGGAAATGAGCCTCTGGCATGCCTATGAGGGATTATGTTGATAAGGTTAACAGAGGAAGGAAGATCTGCCAGTTGTGGGCAGCCTCATCCCCTTAGCTGGGATCCTGCCTACATAAAAAGGAGAAAGTGAGCTGCACAAAGGCATCATTACTCTCTGCCTCCTGACTGTGGATGCCATGTGACCTGCTGCTTCAAAAAACCCTATTCAGGATTTTCCTGCTGCCTGATGTCCCCACCAAATGGAATGTACTCTTGAATTATGAGCCAAACAAACCCCTTCTTTTTTTTTTTAAGTTGCTCTTCTTAGTGTACTGTTTTCACTAATTCATTCATTCATTTATTTATTTATTCACTTTACATTCTGATCACAGTCCCCTCTCCTCCCAGTCCCCTTCATGCAGTCCCTCCCTCTCCCCTTCTCCTGTGAGAGGGGACCCCCCCCCCCCCCAGTACCAACCCACCCTGGTACATCAAGTCACCACAGGACTGGGTATATTCTCTCCCACTGAGACCAACAAGGCAGCTGGTTAGGGGAACAAGATCTACAGGCAGGCAATGGAATCAGGGTAAGGCCCCACTCCAGTTGTTGGGGAACCTGCATGAACACCAAGCTACACATCTGCTACATATGTACAGGGGTCCTAGGTCCAGCCAGCCCATGCTCACTCTTTGGTTGGTGTTTATATCTCTGGTAGCCACCAAGAGTCCCTTGATCTGTCCCCTACTCTTCCACAAGACACCGTGAACTCCGCCTAATGTTTTGGTGTGGGTCTCTGTATCTGTTTTGGTCAGCTGCTGAGTGGAGCCTCTCAGAGGATAGTTATGCGATGCAAACATAACATATGTTTGCAAACATAACAGAGAATAATGAATAGTGTCAGGGATTGGTTCTTACCCATGGGATGGGTCTCAGTTTGGGTCAGTCATTGGTTAGCTACTTCCTCAGTCTGTGTCCATCTTTGTCCCTGGTACACAGGACAAATTTTGGGTCAAAGGTTTTGTGGGTGTGTTAGTATCGTTATCCCTACAGTGGGAGCTCTGCCTGGCTATTGGTATAGAAACAGTAGGTTGATCAATGGAATAGAATCAAAGACCCAGAAACAAACCCTCACACCTATGAGCACTTGGTTTTTGACAAAGATGCCAAAACCATTCAATGGAGAAAAGAGCATCTTCAACAAATGGTGCTGCTCTTTCTAACTGGCACTCTTCATGTAGAAGAATGTAAATATATCCATATTTATTACCCTGCACAAAGCTCAAGGCCAAGTGGATCGAGGACCTCAACATAATGTTCAACATACTCAGATACACTAAACATAAACATAAAACCAGATACACTAAATCTAATAGAAGAGAAAGTGGGAAATAGCCTTGAACTTATTGGTATAGAAGACAACTTTCTGAACAGAACACCAATGGCTCAAGCTCTAAGATCAATAATTGATAAATGGGGCCTCATAAAACTGGGGAAAAAACCTTCTGTAAGGCAAAGGACAGCGTCAATAGGACAAAATGCCAGCCTATAGAATGGAAACAGATCTTCACCAACCTACATCTGACAGAGGGCTTATATCCAAAATACATAAAGAACTCAAAAACTTAGACACCAACAAACCAAATAATCCAATTTAAAAATGAGGCACAGAGCTAAATAGAGAATTCCCAAGAGAGGAATCTCAAATATCTGAGAAATACTTTAAAAAATGTTCTTAGACATCAGGGAAATGTAAATTAAAATTACTCTGAGAGTCCACCTTACACCAATCAGAATGGCTAAGATCGAAAACTCAGGTGACAGCAGATGCTAAGGAGGATGTGGAGCAAGGGGAACACTCCCCCATTGCTGGTGGGAGTGCAAACTGAAACAGTCACTGAGGAAATCAATCTGTAGGTTTCTCAGAAAATTGGGAATAGTTCTACCATGTTCACACACACACACACACACACACACACACACACCACACCACACCACACTAAATATTTTTTTAAAAAAGAAATAGTGTTTTAGATTTCCAAATCTGTTGACATTTACACAACTGACAATTAAGTAAATTAAGCCAAGCAGAGCAAAGATGGAGAAAAATATCTGTCAAAGTACTGCAAACAACAAATAAGAGAATTTATGATGCTATGAGTTTTCTTTCCTTGTCCCATACTTTCTCCTTACAACAGTGTTTCTGCCATTCCATGCACTTGTAAATTTTGCAAGCTCCTTTGAGGGCATCAGGGACTGCTCCATTCCTGTGAGAGCTACTGAACCACCTAGGACAAGAATACTAACAATCTGTTAGATGACAAATGGATTTTGTCTACCAGCTGTCCTTACTTTGGTCAACTAGAGGATTACTTTTACTTAAAATCTAGTTTAAAACCAATATCACCCCTTGGCTTTCTGATGGATAGTCTCAACTCGACAACTTGTTAAACAGAAAGCCTACATTTTCAGTATCAATCAGTATAATCCCTACTAAAGTATCAATGAAATGTTTTCATTGGAGCAAAAACACCAAAGTTACTTTCAGATTTAAAAAAAAATATTAGAATAACCAAAGATACTGAACAAGAAATAACAATACCAGGGATAGCATACTACTTCTTGATTTCAAAATATGCTATAAAACTAAAGTACACAAAATCACATTTTAGCATCAAAAACAGTCACAGAGACCAATGGACAGAAAATCCAGAAACAGATCTGTATATTTATTGTCAATTGGTTCAGTAAAGGAACCAAAATACACAATGGAATGTGCATGTCATATCAATAAATAATGTGGAGGAAACATAAGCAGCCACAAATAGAAGAATAAAATGTACATACAAAAATCAACTGAAAATAGATCAATGACTTAAACCCAAGACCTCAAATTGAAAAATCTATTAGGAGAAAACATAAAAGAAAAAATTTTAGGCCAATTTGGGGAATGACCTGGGTATTATCCTAAAAACAAGCCAATGAGACACATAAGAAAATTTACACCAAATTAAAAGGCTGCAGGCAGTTATCAGAGTGGAGGACCATTGGTGGGCTGGAGGAAATTGCTATAGGCCATATATACTGTAAGAGTTTCTTTCTAGTACATAGGAGAAGGTCAAGTAACTAACAAGCAAGAAAACCTGCTTGTTTGTTTGTTTGTTTGTTTTTTAAATAGGCAAAGATGGAACAGAGACTGAAGGAAAAGTCATTCAGTGACTGGTCCAACTTGACACTCATCTCTTGGGCAGGTACCAGTCCCTCAGACTATTAATGATACTATTTTGTGCTTACAGTCAGGAGCCTAGCATAGCAGCCCTCTGAGAGGCTCTACCCAGCTGCTGACTGAGACAGATGCATATACCCTCAGACAAACACTGGAGATAAGTCAGGGACCCGTATGGAAGAGTTAGGAAAAGGATTGGAGTCCCTCAAGAAGATGGCAACCCCCCAGAAAGACCAATAATGTCAACTAACCTGGACCACTAGGAGCTCCCAGAAACTGAGCCACCAACTAGAAAACATACATGGGCTGGTCCAAGGCCCCTGACACATGTATCAGAGGATTGCTATGTCTGGCCTCAGTGGGAGAGGATGTGCCTAATTCTGTAGAGACTTGATGTACCGGGGGTGGGGGGTGGGGGGGAGATACCAGGGGAGCTGTCCTCTCAAAAGCTGAGGAGAGAGAGGATGGGGGAGCAACTCTGCAAGTGGGACCAGGAGAGGGGGCAATATTTGCAATATAAATAAATAAATAATTGTAAAAAATAAATGGGCAAAGAACCTGTGTTGACATCTCTTAGAGGATTTATAGATAGCCAATATGTACATGAAAACATATTTAATAGCACTGGTCATCAGAGGAGGACAATGGATGTGGCCCAACATGCACATGGTCCTAGGTGAGATCACTGACAGCCCACAGTCAGACCACTTCAAGGAAACCCAAATTAAAAACTCAATGAGACATCATCTTTTAAAATGGCTAGGATCAGTATGTCAAAAGATAGCAAACATGAGTGACCATACAGAAAAGAACACTCACACACTGTTTACAGGCATGTAACTACCCCAAAACAATATGGATGTTCCCTAAAAACACAAGCAAATGATCACACAACTACCGTAGGCTACAGAAACTCTACACCTGGAAATAAAATAATTTTATATGTGGGGAGGTGGGGGAGAGAGAGAAAGACAGGGAGAGAGAGACAGAGAGAGATGGAGACAGAAAGAGAGAAGGGGGAGAGAGAGAGGGAGAGAGAGGGAAGGAAGGAGGGAGGGAGGGAAGGAGGGAAGGAGGGAAGGAGGGAAGGAGGGAAGGAGGGAAGGAGGGAAGGAGGGAAGGAGGGAAGGAGGGAAGGAGGGAAGGAGGGAAGGAGGGAAGGAGGGAAGGAGGGAAGGGAGAGCCTCACAAAGGAAGGAAATTCTGTGACTATTTTTAACAGCATGGGTGAGTCTAAGTTATATCATCTAAGTTGAATAAACCAGACAAAGAAGGGCAGGTATTTTTTGCTCTCTCCTGTAGATGGAATCTAAGGAACAGAAGCAGGGACAGTAGTTTCCAGGGACTGGAGGGGCGAGGGTGGATGTGTGCTTAAGGATACAAAGTTTCAGTTGTAGTGTTCAAGAACCTTCTCAGAGATATACTGTGGCAAGTACAGGCAGGCATATAATATCATGGACTTCAAATTTGGTGAGTGTAGATCTCAAGTGTCCTCACCATAAGCACAAAGAAAAGTCTGAGATAAAGGATTTATTAATAAATTTGGCAATAACAATTTTTAGTTCTCGAGTAAGGTCCCTGAGGAACAGGCGTTAGTTAACTTTATTCTTGAACCTTAAATCTCATCTGGATCTGTCCTAAAGCCTGATTTTTATGGCATAAGGCAATAAAATAAATCTTTCTTAATTTTTTTTATTCAAAGCATTATTTAAAACTCAGCAGCAGCATAGCTGCCTAGAGATTCAATGTAAATGCAGAACGTCAGGTCCAGTCCAGAACCATGCAAGTCAGAATCCGTGTTTTAACAAGATCCCTAGGAGACATGCAGGAGAAACATCTACTCCCAGATCCAGTCTCACTGTCCAATATAATGTCTTTTTCATAAAAAAACAAAAACAAAAACAAAAACAAAAAAAAAAAAAAAAAAACTGTGACTTAAATCCCTGCATCCAACAACAGGTAAGCGGCAAGCGATCTAACGCATCCTGCTGTAGATGTGTCAGCTAGCTTGGCCTCTGTACTCCAGCTGCAGTTTCCCCTGTTCCCCATGTAAGTGGTGCATACCTTCATTGCACTGCAACCCCTTCCAGCCTGTGGCACAGGAACACCCATAGGGGTCTGGGAGACAGAACACATAAGACTTGCATCCCTCTGGTCCACTACATCTTTCTTTACAGGTCCTGCCGAACGTGTGTGGCTCACAAGCTGCGGGAGGAAACGACACAAAGGCTGATTCACAATCAAATCGTAACCCCTTGAAAGGCTGGACTCTACTTTTATAAAGTTTCTCCTAGACAGGAGAGTTCTAATCTGAAGGCTGGCAGAGAGAGGTCCACACCTTCCTTTCTAATCCACTTTAAAGAAAACAAAACTGCCTCCCAAAGAGACCATCACTTGGTTTTATTGGTTATGAACCTTCATATTGACTGTAGCCCCACAAATCGGTGTTTCTGTTATAACGTTCCAGTAACATTGCAGTAAATAACCTTTTAAAAGGTGTCTAATCCACACAAAGGTGGAACCGTGGACCAAAGGAGAGCTATTTAGCTCCCTTCTTATCTATGTTCAAGCTATGTTTAGCCTTCACGTATATTCACTTACCTTTCTCACACGTCCTCCCCATAAACCCAGGAGGGCAAATGCATTCCCCAGTGTCTTCATGGCAGACACCATTATTCTTGCAAGTAATACAAAGACGGTTACAGTCAGGACCCCACTTCTGAGCTTCGCACCCTATTGTTAAAAAAAAAAAAAAAAAGGAGGTGGAAAGCATATTCACTCAATGAACTGTTATTGAGCAACCAATATGTGACAGTCATTTTAGTGGGCATGGGGAATGAGGAAAAAATATAGTCTTGTCACTCTAAAAGTTAATAGTGTAATGTGGAATGAGATAGTTAAGTAGTAAGTAATGATAGAAGCAGAGACAAGAAATACCAAATCCTGCCTTGCCAATAGAAAAGTACATAAAGAAGGCTTTCCATGAGAGCAGGATGTAAACTGGGAGTATAGGACCCCATAAGCAGCAAGAAAGATAAGGCTAGACCATGTGTTCCAGGCTGAGGCACTAGGAATGTTCATGGTATGGTCTTAACTGAAGCAGTTTTAAAAAACAAATACCCTTATCGGTGGTGTATTCATCACCAAGGCACCTGACAGAAACAAACCTCAGACCCACAGCCAACAAGCCGCAGTCAACACATCGACTCAGCCTGGAGTAGGTGGAGGAGGGGTAAGGCTGAAGAGAGGGGTAGCCAGCTAGATGCACTGTTTGCACTGCAAAGTATATAAGAAACAAGTGAAACAAAAGGCAAGATATGCAAAACTCAGCTCAAGGCAGTAAAATGCTCCCTAGATTCATCTTTCCTTGTTGCTTCCAACACTTAGTGGTTTTAGATTGTTAATTAGACTCAAAAATAACTTCAAATATACAGAGAACTCAGGAGTGCTGGTATGGCTCCTTGTGGCTCAAATTTTGGCTCCATTTTTCATCTGTAGGGAACTAGTATCATTGTCGCCAGGCAGTAGTCTCATGGTGCTTGGATACAGGCCTGCAGCTGATGTAATCTCAAACTCTCCTTGGCAAGAACCCCTGGCTATCAGTATTTTCTCTAAAACAATCAGGAAAACTATCAACATATACCAGCCTCAATAGATAAAGTTTCAAGATGTCTGAAAGCTAATAGTTATCTTCCTTGGCATATAATAGAAGAAAGACTGCATAATTAGTGTGAGCCAGGCTAGTAGACACTTACACACAATAAACATAAAGTCAGATAACTGAAGTGAAACAGGCTCCTTGTACATGAAACTGTTTTCTAGCTGAGTGTCTGCCTGTTGATATAGCCTAGCTTCATCCCCAGTCCTAGGAAGAAGAATAAAACTCCCAAGGATAATAGGGGTGATCTCTTAGGATGGAGAAGTTAGAGTTTGTTGATAATCAAATAATATTCACTTATGTGAGTTAGTTTTTAAGCTTTGCAATGCTATATTTTAAGAAGCCATATATTATTCATGGCATGCAAAGGAAAATAAAACCTATGCTGTAAGAAATCTTTTGTCATGAAAAAAATTTATACTGAAAAGCAATCTATAAACATACTGGTGGGGTTTCTAAGACAAAATGTTAAAGCACTGTCTGTTTCCATGCTTTAGTTAATACAGAAGATATGCCTGTGACTCCAGCTTCCCTCAATAAACATCAAGTAAGTCATATTGAGGAGCTGTTGTTAAACAGGGGGAGTATAACTCCACTCAAACTTCCTTTGAATGACTTTAGATACTAGTGTGCTTCTCAAATAGCTTTGCTAAATATGCTAACACAGGCAACAGTCATATACTCCAACCAGAAAACAATACAGAGTGGGGAAAGGGGATCTTTTGCTTTATGGGGAAAAGGCCAGATGAGCTCCAAATTCTAACCTCTATTTCTTTTTGACACGTACCAAAAGCTGCAAGATTGATATGGTAGCTCGGCTCTGTATGCCTAGCTAGCACTTAGAAATCTAAACTAGGAGATATTTCTAAGACACTAGTTTAAATGTTTAAAGATTTTAAACATTTTCCTGATGACAATATGATATATTAAGAAATAAATTTCTGGTTCCTACACTTGTTTCCTGGTACACTGTTCCTAAAACCCTGAAAGTAATAAACACCCTTTGTGTGCTAATGTGTATACTTTCGAATGCTAATTATGGTGGTAAAGGGGCCTTTAAGTAACTTTATGATAAGGGTCACCTGAAACACCAAGGGAGACTTGGACACTTGGGACATTAGTCCCACCTTTAATCTCTAGGGAGGGCTAAGGGCTGGAAGGCTGGCTAATGACTGAAGATTGAAGGAGCTTTCGGATGAGAAGGTCCCTGCAGAGTGCCTGGAAGTACCACCTCATCCCTGCACCTTGCCCTGTGTACCTTTGCCCTGTGGCTGGATCCTCTTTAGTATTCTCTATAATAAACTTAACTCTTTCTCTGAGTTCTGGGAAATGGCCTAATGATTCACCAAAGCAGAGAACGGAAGCTTGAGAAACCTTGGTCTATAGCTATTCAGTCAGGAGCACACATATGACAAGACCTGCGGTTCCCAACTTGCAAGTGAAATAAGGACAATTATATGTAACTGAGCCCTTACCTGTGGGACCTGACACTGTCTCCAGGAGGAGGCAGAACAGAGGTAAGCTGTAATATTAATTAGCATCAGTTAATTAATAATTAAGAAGATATCCAGGTAATATCTTCTGGAGACTTGCTTGGTGTTGGGGGAGCCTACACACTAATGTCAGAAATTATATGTTCAAGTGAGAGGTAAGAGTAGGAAAACCTTCTGTTTTTCCCAGTCTCAAACAAATATGCATTAGTCTAATGGTTCTGCTCCAAGACAGCATACCCCATTTATTCCAAATTCTGAGTCCTTGAGTATATAGCATTATCTCAGACAACAGCTACCTTAAGAAATGAGTACAAACGGCTCCTTTACCTTCTGGCTTCCCCTGTGTAGTGGTGTAAAGGGGAAATCGAAGGAGAATTTGAGAAGCAACTGAAAAGCTAGACATCAAAAGCTGAATACTATAGATTTACTAATATCCTTTAAAGATGGGTTTTAAATGAACACTGCACAAGAAAGCCAGTTTTGGGAACAGGGGCAGATTTCTCTGAAGTCAAGTTCAAATAATTCTGCCTATATCACACCTTACTTTATATCTCTTGAAGTGTCTTGGCATGGGGAATAAACTAAGTTAACCACATTTTTCATATTTCTACCATTGTACTGTAATGTTGAGTTATCTAATTATGTACATACCTGCTCTGACTGGGAATTACCCAAGGGCTATGGGTTTATTGTGTTATACTCTGTCTTTAACACCAACACAGTGCTATTCAATACAGTTAATGCTTTTCAAAACACTGAATTACAGAGATTTAGGCCTGAAGGCCTGAGTGATTAATAGCACAAATCAAACATGGCGGAGGGGAATTTGAGGCAAGTCTCTTGCTTTCTATAAATCAATTGCTCCATAAAAATTACTGATGCTGGCTCCTTCCACCTTGATGCTTATCCTATAGTGGATGGGACATTTTCCCTAGTTCTGGCTCTTGCAGTTTCTCACTACAGAGTCAAATGTTCTAGAATGTATGGGACTTGAAGGAAATTATGCTTATCTAGGAGCCCAGATGACCCACCTTATCCTCCAGTAATAGCACGTCCCAGTATCCAGAGAGACCACCCTCCTCACTTCAATTCTGCTTTCTAATGGGGATGGTCCTGCAGTAAAACTGTGGCTTCTGATTTTTAGCTCTACTCTTGCCTGTGGCTTCCTGGTTCAGGCTGGTTGCCATCTATGTATGTCAGATCAAGCTAACTCTTTCTACTGGAAATATAAAACACAAAGCATTGTGTTTTATATTGTAAAGCATTGTGAACCTTAGCCATGGTAGCAACCTCCTAGATGAAAAGCTTAGGCCATTAGCCCAGTCCCACTACTTCCGAGCCCCATGTCTTCCCTAGAACACATCTTATCTGCAACTTGCTTGTCAGTCTTACTATCAATTTCTTAAGAGTCTTTGGTATCCTGCCCACCATCCCTCCATCTTGCTTATGTAGCATTGCAGGTTGCCATAACTTGAAACTACAAATCCTAACAACTATATCAGTATAGAACAGTGGCCTCTCAGTCACTTACTCCGGACAATCAGCCTGGTGAAGGCCGAGGTGAACAGGTTTCCTCCTATGTACCTGGCCGAGTACACACCAGCATCCTGGGGCTGAGCATGCGGCAGGTGCACTTCTAAAATATCAGGGACTTCATGCCGGGGCACTGAATGGATGAAGGAACCTGGCGAGGGAGAAAAGTGGAGGAAAAAAGTTTGTGCCCAAACACGCCTATTTGTTTGTTCTTATAATCAAACAACCTCACAGTCAGGCAGTCTTGCATCTTGCCTCATTGGATTTGAGACTCTACTTATATGTCACCGTCAGCTTTTATTGTATGCGCCTGCACTTTACATGTGTGTGCATGTATGTGCATTCTTTTTTTAAATCCCTACCTCAGTTTACTTGATTGAATAACCACACAGCTTGTGTAAGAGGGCTTCTGTTATACACAGAATTTGACAAGCCTGTATCACAGCAGCTTCTTAGACAGCTACCCTTGAAATTGCAATATGACAGTATCTCATGTGTTAGTTATCATCCAGCATCTTGTGGATGGAAGTAATGAAAGGAGATGAAATAGACTTACCATTTTTGTAAATCACTGCATCTTCTTCTTTAATTAACACCTTTTTGAAAGATATGTTCACATTATCTCCCCTGTCCACAGTCATAGTTAATGTAGCAGGTAGGAAGGAAGCTTTTAAAAGAAAAAAAGATAAATTAATAAATAGATAGATATTCACATATTTCCCTCTAATAAACACTAAATTCCAGTAGATGAGACCCAGCACACACCAAGCATCACCTGCTTTTCTGATGTGAAGAATAATAGTGCATAATAGACTATATGAGCCTTTTAAAGAATCCAGTGAAAGGAATGGTCATTTCCATATATATATATATATATGATAATTCTATCTTATAAGTGGCTTGGGAAGTAGGGACATTATTGTGGGGAGCCGACAGAAGGCGGCTATCATCCTTGCAGCCATCTTGAGCTGTATACCCTGACAAGAGACTTGATTACAATAGCCTACAGCAGCTGAGCACATTCTGATAACATCTTGTTTTAGATACCCAGGATTTTCCCTTGGGTGTGTGAGACTTAAAGGTGTGTGACTTAAGGGCATGACTTAGAGATCAGATTTAGAGACAAGACCTAAGGGCATGACTTAAAGGCGTAACTTAAAGGCATGGCTTAGAAGTGAGACATATAAAAGGCGAGAGGCAGACAGAAGAAATTAGTATTAGGTATTAGGCACTTAGTACTTGGAAGAAGTAACTTGGAACTTGGGACTTGGACTAGGAAGAGAGACTGAAGAATAAATGGGATTGAATCACACTCTCTCTGGTCTCCATTCCTTGTATCTGTCCTCACTCTCTCTCTTGCTGAACCCTGACCCACAGACCAGAGTAGCCTGGGGCAGTGCGGGCTTTAACAACTTAGCTCCCAAGGCTTTTGGCAGTGCGGGTTGCAATATTGACAGAGTGGTTCTCAACATTTTTGGCACCCAACGTGGGGCAGCTCGGGCCGCAACACATTATGATGATTGACATCTGCCATTACACTATACCCTGATATTATAAACTATAGTAACTATGAATCTGCTACCCTTTCCCAATCCCTAGCATGTTTACTCAAGATGCAAAAGGATTCTAATGGAATATGAGTCTTCAATGTAGAAAAGACAGTAACATTTGCCTACTCACTTTTCTTTAGGTCTTTTTAATGTTAAAGTGCTGATTGCTGCTTTTAAAAAGTGTAACTGCTTTAGAGCACTTCAAACAAGGTGGAGTGAATACAATGCTGCACTTGTTCATGCTATAAAGACTAAAATATTGAAAAGGATAGACGCTAATGCTTTACCCTCTACCCTTTGATTAACATGTATGAGCTGATTTGGTTGTAGAACTGGCCAGAATGATGGAGAAACAGAAAGGATTTTGTATTGGCTTACGGTACCACCTATGACTGCAATCTCTGCCTCTGTGTCAAGCTTGGAACACAACATTGCCTGATTGTCTGATTAACAGGAGAAGATATGTGAATGCAAGTATTTAACATTCTTCTAGCACCAAGTGTCTGAATACCTTTAATGTACACCATAACCTGCAGTGATAACATTCCATGGAATAAGGTGGGGAATTATCTTTAGGTAGTGTTAAGTCACTGTTAAGGAAAGATGGATTAACACTACAAGGAGATAAACAACACATACAACCTTCCTAGAGGACAAGAGATGATGTATGTCAACAGAAAACTAAAAAAGAAAACAAATAAGAACAAAAAAAAATCATGGCCCCAAAACTACAAATAAAGTGACAAAAGATATACCAAATACACAATAAAAGATAGAGAAGGAGCATAGATAGATAGATAAATATCAGGATATATATGTATATGTGTACATATATGTATATGTGTATATATGTATATATATATGTATATGTGTATATATATACACATACATACAGATATATATCCTGGTGCTGTTTTCATAGACTATATATAAAACAAGATGGACATATCATCTTGAGAATAAAGCAATAGAAAACTATGTACTAAGCTAACTAAGAGAAACTAATCTCTTACATTGGAAAAGTATTTTTAATGCCAGAAGTATTTAGGGATCAAGATAGCCTTTATGTGGTGAGACAGAGCTACCTACTAAAATCTTATTAGAAAATCTCATGCATGTGGCTTGCTTATGTACTAACATGAGTCCTTCAAAACCCACAAAACTAACACTAACAGTAAAAGGTCTCCAAGCAGAGTGACAACTTTCAGAAATCAACTAATCAAGAAGTCCAAAAACAACCAAGGAAAAATACAGATAGCTTGAAAACCATTAAAGGCCTTCAGAAACTCATGGAACCCAATACCTAATTATGTGACTGCTACAGAGCACACCTGCATAAATAAGAGACTCTGATAAGAAAGCACCTAAATCAGAAATCAACAGCAGAATATCTTGCACTTAATGGCAAAATAGCAAAATCCCTCCTATAGAGTTCTGGTCCAGGATCATGTCTTAAATGAAATCAGACAGGCTCCTTTAAAGGCCTGGTGATGAGTCAGTTGGTCAGTGTCTTAATTCATGTTTTACCCTTGTCTTTTGGATGGAGGCTGGCTTGTAAGACTCTATCAAGTGTTTTGTGTATCTCTCTAGCTTAGACCTTGTTGTGGTGGTTTAGATATGCTTGGCCCAGGAAGTGGCATTATTAGGAGGTGGCCTTGTTGGAAGAGGTGTGTCAATGTGGGCATGGACAATGAGACCCTCCTCCTAACCACATGGGAGCCAGTCTTCTTTTAGTGGCCTTCAGATGAAGATGTAGAACTCTCAGCTCTTCCTGGACCATGCCTGCCTGGACACTGCCATGTTCCCATCTTGATAACAAAGGACTGAACCTCTGAACCTGTAAGCCAGCCTCAATTAAATGTTTGTCTGTATAAGAGTTGCCTTGGTCATGGTATCAGTTCACAACAGTAAAACCCTAACTAAGACACTTGTGAAAGCAGGGAGTGCCTCTGAACCACACTGAGAAAGCTTTGGTGGCACTTTTGGGGGCTATGTGCTGTGGCTGCTAACTGAAGAAAAGTTCCCTGTCAGGTCTCTCCTGTATGGTCAGGAAAGTGAGTGCCTTTGATGCATTTGATACCCTGGGCAAACATGGAGGAAGTAAAGTATAGAGCAAGGAGTAGAAAAGCAGTATAAACACTGGAAACACATAACCTCAGGCATGAATCCAACCTCTGACACTCACAAAATTCCTCTGCAAATTCCAGCTTTCTCATCTATAATTCAGAAATGAAATCTGCCATGAAGGCTGTTATGAATGTGAAGCGGTAGAAGCTAAGCCTCAAGTCGCTCATGATGTCTTTGCCAAATATCGATAAATGACCTCACCGGGGTGGTGAATCTGTAATGTGGGTGTGAGTGGCAGGAGCTAAAATGAATCACCATGCAGAGAAAAAAAGCAGGGACGGGGACGCAGGTATAGACAGGAGGCTTTAGAGTGTTCCTTCTCATCTTGACAATCTGACCACCCTAATACACCAAGTTCTTCCTGACTGTGAGAGACTCCTGTGAGAACGTTTCTGATCATTTCATCTTTGTGACTTTCTCTGCAGTCTGTTTATGTTTTCTCTCCTTTGTGTGGAGAATGTTTAGTTGAGCGTGGGACTTCTCACTGAGCATTGTATTCAGAAAGGAACTCAGAATCCTCATAGGCTCCATTCCAATGTAGCTTTTTCCCCACTACTCTGGGGCTCTTTTATTATTTCAGACTTGGTCTCTTAGCTCCCTGGGTGTTTTGTTTTGTTTTGTTTTGTTTTGTTTTGTTTTGTTTTTTAAGGGCACCTTTCACACCAAAGGTCTGTGACTGTCCACCTCCACGAATGTCTCCAAGATGGTTGTTGTTTGCCAAGTACCAGAAAAGGAGTCAAATTGTGTGCTGGATGTCCGGCTTCTTGTAGTATGGGAGCTTGTTATTTATTCGTTGTGCACTTATAAAGGCCATATGACTTGCCTGGATCATAAGAACAAGCACCATTTAATAGTGCTGTGGGCCAAACACTGATCTAAATACATTGTAAGAGTTTGTTTTTCACAATATCCCTATGACATAAGCATTGCCATTATCCCCATTTTACAAATGAGACTATGGTTTAGAGTTTAAGTAATCTGACTCAAGGTCACATAGCAATTCCAGGAAAGTCAGGTTTTTTTCCTCTTGTTTTGTTCTGTTTATTAGTTTGTTTTAATGAGGGAGCTGTGGTGGTTTGAATAGGAATAGACTCATGTATTTGAATGCTTGGCCTATAGAAAGTGGAATTATTAGAAGGTGTGACCTTTTCAGAGAAAGTATGACACTGCACAGGGGAGTTGGGGGGGAGGCAGCCTTTGTGATCTCAGAAGCTCAAATCAGTCTCTTTCTGCTGCCTTCGGATCAAAAGGTAGAACTCTCAGCTCCTTCTCAATCACCATGTTTGCATGCCTGCTGCCTTGTTTCCCCACCATGATGGTATTAAACTAAACCTGTGGACTGTAAGCCAGCCACAAGGAAATGTTTTCCTTTATAGGAGTTGTTCCAGTCAAGGTGTCTCTCTTCACAGCAGGGAAACCCTGACTAAGACAGGAGCTCACGGGTTGTATGTCAGTGCCCACAAGACTTCTCAGGCCAACTACTTCATTTTATAAATGAGGCAGCCAAGCCCTATACTGGAAGATGGCATGCATTAGATCATCACTGGTTGGAAAAACAAAGAACACACTTCATTTGTTCACTTAAGAGCAGGAGGGAAAAGCAGATGAGAGCAAATGATATAAGCAAAGTGCTCTCCTCGATGGAAAGACCTGAGTTCTTTTTGGTTGTTTGGGTTGTTAATGTTAACATAAGAGCTGAGACACAGGCTCAGGATGGCACTCAGCCACCGCAGCTTATGTTCTCTAGTCTGCATCGCTACCCCCATCACTCTTGTCTAAGACAGAGATTTTATCCCTTCCTTCAACTCCTTCCCCTTCTGCCTGCCTCACCAGCTCCTACTCATCCATCAGTCTGTATTTGTGTGCCTACATGGCCTTACATATCCTAGAATCCAGGTTAGGTGGCCTTGGGGTGATTCTCCAAATTCCCTGCCCGTTCCTTCTCACCGTCTTGCTCTCAGGATATGACCCCTGCTGCTACACAGACGCTCCAGGAGGGCAGGACCACATCTGTCATGAAAGATAAAAGCTGCTGGTAGCCGCAGCTAGGGCTTGCAATCACGCTGGTGCTTAGTCTCCTAGGTGCAACACTGAGTACAAAAACAGATGAGCCCTCTGTTTTAAGGGGGTCTTAGTACCACTCATTATGCATTTGGAAAAGACTAATTTCCAAATGAGAAATTAGTAAAGTTGCCAGAGAAATGTTTTCTAGAAACAGTCTCCAATATATGACATACTCCAATATATATAATTATTTCCAATCATTATAGGAAAACATGAATGTGGGCTGAGGCCGGGAGTCCCTCAGTAGAGGGCTTCCCTAGCATACACAACACTCCGGGTTCCGTCCCCAGGACCACATAAACCAGGCATGGTACTGTACTCTTGGAATTCCAATACTTGGGAAGTGGAACAGAAGTTCAACAGTCATCCTTAGATACATACTAACCTTGAGGCCAGCCTGGATCACGTAAGACTCTGTCTCAAAAAGAACAATGATTTTATGTATTTGATTTCAACTTTTTTCCTGTCTTTTAAAAAATACTCTGGATGTGTTCTTATTATTTAGATACAGATGGCTCCACTATATCCATCTTATAATCATGATTAGACAGTTTGATGTTCTTTTGTAAAGTTAGTTCTCAAAATGGAACCAGGAAAAGAAAAGACTTCCATTTCTTCTCCCGGTTCGTTCTGAAACAGAGCTTTAGATCTAAAACTGTTACAAATTTTATCTGTAACTTGCCACCCAAAAATGAAATCTCTATTGATGTTTGAGCCAAGTACTGTTGATTGTTTTGGGTGATGATTTCATTGATTAAAAACAAACAAGCAAACAAAACTATTTGGATTGTTGGGGTGCACAAGCCAATTTAAGCCACTTGGCACATCTCAAATAGATTTTCCACCTCCTCCCCAGTTGTATGAGTGAGCAGCCAGGGGGAACGAATATATCCTTATCATTCCGTATTCCTGGATAGGCATGTGAGTTCCTGTGAATGTATGTACATATATGCAGATGTGTGTTCTGGTATGCACTCACATGTGTGGGCTCATGTGAAGACAACTGGAACTGTTCCTTGGTCCAGAAAAGAGCTGACTGATCTTTTCATTGAGATATGATATCTCATTCACCTGGAGTGTGACCATTAGCCTAGGCTGGCTAGTTAGCTATCCTCTGGGTTCCTACTGGCTCTGCCCTGCCCCCCAGCTTTGAGATTGCAAGCATGAATTTTTTTTTTAACAAGAATTCTGGGATCAAACTCAAGTCCTTGTAATCACAGGCAAGCATTTTACTGACAGAGCCATCACCTTAGCCCTCCCAAGATATTTTACTATGGAGCATAAAGTTATAGCTTAGAAAATCTTCCTGATACCACAATCCATATCACTTTCTCTATGACGTATTTCTCCCTACTGAGTGGCCAGTAGGAAAGGCAGACCAGTCACCAGTCTAAGATGTTCTTACTGTCCAAATATAGGAGGAAATGTGTCACCTCTTTGTCTATTTTGTATGTGCCTCCACAATTAGGACACACCCTAAAATCCTGAGTAGGAAAACTAATTCCTGGGTGCGGTGGCTCTTGCATTTGGGAGGATGAAGAAGAGAGATTGCAAGAGTTTGCAGCCAGCCAGGGTTACATAGATATTGTCTCAAAACAAACTGTCACAGAATATTTGGCCACCCCATGAACTCCAAGATTGTGGGTTTTTTACTGAAGAAAGCTGTTTCTAGTTGTGGTGCAGCTCAGCCTTAGCACACACCTTTAATCCCTCTGGCTGGAATACAGAAATGGAATTCAAAACAATGGAGGAAAAGTTAGTTTGTAGAAGGAAGCACTCATACTTGAAAGTGATACCTAATTGAGTAGCAGACAAAGTGACAAATCAGAGAAAGAGTTGACAGAATAGGATACGCCCAACTCTCATGAGCAGAGAAGAAAGGGAAGCTACTCGAGGGAGCAATGCAAAGGGGACACGGGCTGAGGCCGTATTACTGGGGCCATTGTACAGAGACAGACTGAAGAGAGCAAACAAGATAGACACAGGTGAAGACAGAAGCAGCCAGAGAATGAGATGGAACTAGATCAGAACACATTGCTAGAGTTTGTTTGAGGCCAAGTAGAGCAATTCAGGTGTGGCTCAGATTGAATCAGTCAGCTTGGAGAGGAGTTTGAGTCACAACAGCTGAGTTGAACCAGTCAGCCAGAGCTCAGAAATAACTAGAAAGGGTGATCTTATTCAGCAGTAAGTCTCAGAGGCTGAAAACAATCTAGGCCTAGATTAGATTATATGGAAGCTAGAAGCTTTTAGGACTAAGCCTAGGTTAGCAGACAGAAGCAGTAAGCCATTGAGATGACAGTCACCCAGGCAAATAAAAGCTACTTTTATAACAAAACACCAAAATAACCAACCAAACAACAACAACCCCACTAAATTACTACTCTCTAGTGTTCTGTAGTAGCAATTGAAACATTACTGTAAACCAGATGATGCAAGTCACATTGAAGCACCTCATTTGATTTTTCAGAAGCACCTGGAAACAATCTTCATCCTCCTTGATGTTCAAATAAGGAATTCCTATGACTTCAGCTGAAGAGCTTGTCCTGACCAGCACGCCCAGACTTAGACCACCCAACTGTCTTCCACACTCACATCTCCACCCTTCTGCTCTGGTTCCTGTTAGGTCTTTCAGTAGAAACCTCGTACCTTTAAAGCCAGTGCTCAGAAACAAAGAGAGAACTGTTAACACTTTGCTATACAAAGGCCTATATAGAGGCTATGATCACAGTTTCTGAACTAGGGACCTTGGAATCCCATTTCTACTGTTTTTATAAGCAGCTTATGTTGAATTAAGTTACTTTATACAAGTGTTATATATAAAGCAGTGTGCTCCTGGAATAAAGCTTCATATATACATAGAGACAGCCAGACAGGTATGTACATACATACATAATCTTATTTAAAATCTAACATAACTATATAGGTATTATTATGCCCATTTCACAGGTAGGGAGAAATGAGACCAACAACTAACTTGCTTCAAGCTGTACAGCTGGTGAATGATAAAGAATTCAAATTTGGAGGATATAAGTGTAAAAGCCACCCCATCTTACTGTTGCTCACCCATCCAAACCTGCCTTGTCTCATTTAACTAAACTTAAAATATCCTGTACCTCTGGGAGCCAGCTTTATGGTCTGGAGGTCTCATTAGTGATAGTTTTTAACTCCCCAAACTCTGTCCAATATGCTCTACATATTACCATTCATATTTCATTAAGAGTGACCTCTAGACTGCCCCAAGAGGGAATGTTGACACTTTACACTCTAAGTGAATGGGGCACAAATCTCAGATCATCGTCATTAGGAATGTGGAAACTCAGCAAACGACACAGGCTTTACACAAATCAAACCCAAATGACATGCGAAAAATAACAGAGCTGCCCATCAGCCATGATAGCTTTGGCACACCCCATATCCCTTTGTTCAACCTCTGCTCCCCCTGTGGAGAGCTGCAATCCTGGGAATGTCTGCCCTGTGCTTTTCCCACTTGCCCTGCTGTCATTTAAAGGTGAACAGTATAGTTTTGCTTTAAAAAGTCCTTTGTTTGTGAGGAATAGAGATTTTATCACTTTTGACCTTAAACTGAGCTTGCTGCCTCCAAATATTTTACTTAGTGAACTTAGCAAATTCAAAGACATTGTTTCAGGTGGATGTCAGACAGGGGCTGACTCTAAACTCTTACTACTCAAGGTACAGTCTGTGGTAGAGTGGGCGCTTGTCTCTGGGCCCTTTGATTCACACACAGGCGTCCCAGAACTTGCGCAGCAAACTTCTGAACCAAAGTCTCCATTTAGAAAGAGCTACAGGTGACTTATATACACCTTTAAGGATCTAAAAGGCCCTGCAAGAGCCAGTGAGCTGGCTCAGCAGGTAAAGGCTGCCAAGTTTGGCCACCTGAGTTTGATCCCTACACGGATCAAATGTGGAGAGAGAACACAAACATTACAAAGATGTCCTCTGACCTCTAAACCCATGCTGTATGGACACACACACACACACACACACACACACCACAATCAAAACTAAAAGAAATAAAAGCCCTGCAGATTCTTACATCAAAATGTGCAGAGGTACTCAACTTACTTACACCAGCTTTATCATTTAAAATAAATCCCTGAGAGATATGAAATATGAATCAGTGGTTAAGAACACTTGTTCTAGCAAAGGACCTGGGTTCAGTTCCCTGCATCTACATGGTAGCTCACAACTATCTGCAATTCTAGTCCCATGAAATCCAACACCCTCTTCTGCAGGAAGCAGGGACACATATGGTGCACAGTCATACATGTAGCAAAATACAGTTGCACATTTTAAAAAAAACTTTTAAAAGAAAAAAATTGAACTCTTGAAAGTACGAAGAATCTCATTATTTCGTGAAGTGAGAACCCTTGAGCCTTGTGCTTAGGCAACAGAAACTTTACAAGGATGTCTTTATTTGAGTCATCAGCCATTCCAAGAAGGTAGCTGATGGGTGAGGGGTCAGATGACTCCTTTGAGCTCAAGGCAAGGTCATCACAGCATGAAATCTGTGTCTTCCTCACAGAAGACAGCATCAAATCCATCAGACATCTATCTACCTACCTATCCATGTCCAGGAGCCTCAGGGCACATCGCTGAATAATGTTTGCACACCATCTACTCCAAATGTCATCATACTGAGACTTCAATTTTTACAGAATGGCTCCATCTATCATACACACTCCATGGAGCAAGGTACAGACTCTCTCTCTCTCTCTCTCTCTCTCTCTCTCTCTCTCTCTCTCTCTCTCTCTGTGTGTGTGTGTGTGTGTGTGTGTGTGTGTGTGTTCCTTTAGCATTCTAAAATTCTTTGAATGGAGCCTGGGTGTTCAACCACTAAAAGTAAATCATGGTCTCCTTCCCAGAATGGTAGCTTACAGGAGAGGGTCACAGTTTCTCACTCTTCTCTAAAACCATGCTCTTTGCCATGGGAGTTTGTAGGACCCCTGGCTCAGATTCTAAGCTCAGCTATTTGACTCCTCCAAGGCAATAAAATGAGGAATAGGCAATAGCATGCAGGTCCCAGTTTAGAGTTCAAGAAGTCCTAAGCTTGCATTTGTTCTTTTCCTCCCCTTTCATCTCTGTGAGAACATACCTGGGTTAGCCTGCAACAGACAATAGACATACTGAGCGGGGGCCAAGTTCCTCCAGCCAAGGTCAGTCCAGTAAAGCTATAGTTAATCAGCACCACACAGTTTTTAAGCCCAATTTTTTTAAGCGATAAATGTTTTTTAGCTGTGTGCCTATTTGTGGTTGTTACATAATCTTTTCTTCAAATATTTAATTAAGTAAATCATTAATAATGATTATATTATATAATTGTTTTGTTTATCTAACTATACTACAGTAGCTATAAATGATATCAAATAAATAGTAATAATAAATAATTAAATAAGTAATTGTTTAAAATAAAAACATCATTGATACAAGAAACCAATTTACTTGGGTTACAGGTAGATACTTCCAATTGAATTTGTCTATTTTTAATTAATTTATTAATTGTAAGGAGTTTTTAGATTATGTGCATTAGTGTTGTGACTTCATGTATGTCTGTGTATCTGTTGCCTGTTGTCCCTGGGATCATAAAAAGCACATTGGATGGTTGTTATCCATCATGCATGTGGGTGTTAAGAATCAAATCTAGGTCTTCTGAGAGAGCAACAACAACTCTTAACCTCTGAGCTATCACTCCAGCTATGAATGTGTGTGTGTGTGTGTGTGTGTGTGTGTGCATGTGTGTGTGTGTGTGTGTGTGCGTGCATGTGTGTATACAAATGCATGTAGGTGGCCTCAAAGGCCCAAACAGAGTGTCACAATATTTTGGTACTGGTGTGACAGGCACTGTGAACCTCCTGAGGTGGGTCCTGGGAACCATGCCCAGCTCTACAAGAAAAGAGAGTGCTCCCACTGCCTAGCCAGCTTTCCTTCTTTCTTTTTGAACAAATTTAGACCATATTTTTCTTTAAAACATTAACCACCTTTAGGAACATTTATAAACAGACCAAAAAAATCAAATAAAGAAAATACATAAGCAATGTTAAAACAGGCAATATTTTTGGCAAAGATATTTTCATATTATATACATGCAACATGTTTATAATTATATGTGCATAACATTATGAGATAATTTGAATATATGATATATTTCATTTCAGTATTATGAACTAGACATTTTGTATAATAAGGGTTTGGCCCGACTGGTTCCAGTCTACGGAGAGGATTAGACTGGGTTGTATCTTTCATCTCTAACTTTCTGTGTAACAGATAAGCCATGTTGAGGAAGACAGTGTCTTCAATTAATACACTCAGACAGTTTGTGCAACAGCTCAAAGACAACAGCTGTCACCGTGTGTGTACCCCAGTGAATCCAAGCTGTCCAGCATTTAGAGCATGTTACCTTGTTGACGCATCTTCATGGTTCGTATCCTTATAGCCTGTCCTCGAACTCGACCTTCACAGAAATAAGCACCGTTAATCTTACTGGCCTTTTCTCTCTTCCAAACAACTTTTTTTGCTGATTCTCTGGTCACATCTTGAGTAACTTCCAGTGGATCTTGGTGCTGGTTCATTAAGGCTTCAAAGTCCCTTCCTATGGTGATGGGCTCGTGGGGGTGCCACCCAGAGGCAATGCAGGTGAGGGACGTTTCGGCATCAGACACAAGAGGTAGGGAATTGATCAAGATCAGGTCCATGGCTCCTTCTACTAGTCCTAAAAAGACAGAGCATGATGCATGACAGCCATTAACATGACTCCCACAGGTAAAGTGCCTCTAGCCTAAAGCCTCATTTAAAAATAGTCATAAGATTTTTTAGCATCTGCAAGGGATCTATCCTATTGGCAGGCACCAAAACTTGACACTGTTAGTGATGCTATGTTGTGCTTGCAGACAGGAGCCTAACATGGTTGTCCTCTGAGAGACTCTACCAATAGCTGACTGAGACAGATGCATTGGACTGAGCTCGGGGACCCCTATGGAAGAGTTAGGGAAAGGATTGAAGGAACCAAAGGAGATGACAATCCCATAGGAAGACCACAGTCTCAACAAACCCAGACTCCTGGAAGCTCTCAGAGTCTAAGCTACCAACCAACCAAAGGGCACACATGGGCTAGTCCGAGGCCCTCGGCACATGTAGCAGAGATGTGTAGCTTTGTCTGGCCTCAGTGGGAGAGGATGCCTAATCCTGTAGAGCACCCTCAAGGGAAGGGGGAAGCAAGGGAAATGCCCCATAAGGGGGGACCTGGAGAGGAAAACATTAGAAATGTAAATAAATAAAATAATTAGTTAATAAAAATAGTTATATGAACAATCATTTAAAAATGTTCTGATCATGTACCTGTATTCCACTGGACAAAATCAAAACTCTTTACCAAGGAATTAAGTCCTTTCATCTTCTAGGCCTTATTACCTCCACTTCCCCACTGCATACCTGATCTGTAATAGACTTGAGTAATATTTGTATGTGTGTGTGTGTGTGTTTACAAGTATACATGTATATGTGTATATGCCCACCCATTTTCCTACTATGTTGATTGAGACATAGTTAGGCATTTATTAAATGCCTGCTCAATTGAGATAAGTAATGAACATAGTATGATATTATTAATAAATTATCATTATTAGTTTTTAATTAGTGAATTGATTTTATCATACTACCCACTAAGCACACTAAAGGTATATATCAACTACATCCACTTTTTGCAAACTTTATAGGCCTTCATTTTCAAAATATTATTAATGAAACCTCAGGGGAGCATCAAAATGTGTCAATGTCACAATAACGGGTGACAAAAGAGACCTCCTCTTGGAGTAGTTTAGGCCGAGAGCAAGGCCTTCCCTACCTCTCTCTATGAAAAATCTGTGTGAAACTTGGTCTGTGGTCTGTCCGTGTTACCTGTCTGATGTACATGTCTGATTTGTGTCTGCCCTAGCTGCCTGTCTATGTTTCCTGTTGGAACAAAGGGCTCTGCTTGGCACAGAAAACATGGTATGGGGAAGGAATGCAGGATACTTTTAGACAGTGGATTTTAAGAGGTGTACAAGGGGAGATGTTACTTTAGTAACCCAGAATAGCACCTAAAACCACATGCAGATGTAACCAGCTTACATCCATGTTGCTTCAAACTGTTATAGGATATTTGTTGCTTAAGGTTATTCTCAACCTGATGGCTGTTTTCAGCAAATGATTATCACAGTATTCATACATATGTAGATTATTCATGCTCAGGGGTATGGGAGAGTACATAGCTAAGATTAAAGCTATGCATTCCCTTAGGGTGTAAAAGCTGATCGCATGGGAAATCCAAGGCAGGGTAAGGTTCACTTACATTGTTTTCTTAAAGGCAGGTTAAACCAGTTAGAAGGCACAGTACACAGTAGGACAGCAGATTGAATATGTAGTCTTAAGTAACCTCAAAGTATATTATGAACTTAGTTGTAAAGTCTGGCAAAAGTTCAGTCTCTTCAAAAGCAGGAGGCATTTTCAGAAAAGTATTACTATGGTTTCATATTAAATTCTTAAAGAGATTAGAGAGATGACAACTAAGGGAAGTCTTCATTTCCCTCTGGGCCTCATTTACCTTATCTTTACAATGGTGATGGTAAGTCCTATGCCTCAGAAAGACTAAATACCATAAAATACTTACAGGCACTGTCAGACACACACACACAGACAGACACACACACACACACAGGCACACACACACAGACACGCGTACACACGTACACACAAACCCACAAACACACACACAGACACACACACACACACCTAGCACCCACTGACCATATTTCGTTTCCCTTTACTCTATTTCCTGAATGCCTGACACCAAACCTCACTCCCACTGCCTGACATTTTTATTCAAGAAACAAGAAAACTACATTTACATTTTAAAAACTGTAAACCTGGGCTGGGGGAATAACTCTCCCGTGATGGAATGCTTGCTTGTGTGACTTGCCTGAGGCCTGGGTTCAATCCCAAGCATGGGACAGGGGTAGACAGGTAGCTAGATGGACTGACAGAAAAAAAAAGAACATCTTTGTTGTTGTTGATGATGATGATGTTACTGTTTTGCTTGCTCTGATTTTCTCTACCCATTCATCTACCTATCTCCTTCTCCCCAGTCCCTCATCCAGTTTCTCTTCCCTTTTCATACTTAGATTACAAGGTGACAGAACCAAATGTCATCGTTTTTTTGCAGAATATCACAGAAAGGTGGCCGTAGATCGGAGGCAGGCTGGTGTCTATTTCCCAGATCTTGCTTGAGCACTGAGCACAGTAGTCCTCACACTGTTTGTTTTCCAGGTCGGTTGCCAGTGTTTGCTACCTGCAGTGGTGTTCTGAGGATGCCCTCACCAAGAGGTTGTTTATCTGATTACTTAGAAAGAAGAATTTCAAGGCCAACTCAATATAGGTCTGCATGGACCTAGCAGAGTTTTCTAAGCTTAATCTTAAAGCATCCCTCTTCTAACCTCACCTGTAAGATCTGTGGAAAATGTGACGTTGGGGGTAATGTTTTAGCTTCATTCTGTTGCTATGCTATAACACTTTGACCACGAACAACTTCGAAGGAAGAATTTAAGGTCAACGTTGATCATTAAAGGAAGTCAGGGCAGAAACTTAAGCGAGAACCCTAAGCAGATCCTGTGGAGGAATGCTGCTTCTTAGCTTGCTGTCTGGCTCACTCCCTGTGCATGCTTAGCCAGCTTTCTTATATAGCCAGGACCTTCTGGCTCAGGACTGGTGCTGTCCATAGTGGGCTGGGCCCTCTTACGTCAAGTAATAAGCAAGACGACACTCCACAGGCATTGTCATAGGTCAGGCTGATCCAGGCAATTCTTCAATCGGAATTTCTCTTCTCACAGGGCTCTAGACTGTATCCAGTTGACAGTCAATGCCAACCCAGACAGATCATACAATTGTTACAGATAGGATGAGCCAGAAAAATCTCAAAGTGAAATCATGGCCTCCAAAAATAGCTCCAGTTCATACCTCCTCTTCCATACACAAATGCAGCCAAGCCCCTGACTGAGCGCCACCTCACCTCCTGCTGTCCTCATTCTAGGCTGGCCCACAGGAAGGTCTTCCTCAGGAAGGAAACACTCTCATTCCTCCAACTGCAGTTCCATCCAGCCCCATTCCTAGGCCCAGTCAACTGACTCGCCAAAGCATGAGATCTGCTCTCCTCCTCTCGCTGGCACTGAGCACGGCTCACTTTACAACTTTGGGAAATAACAGACAACACAGTTGGCTTGAAAAGACCAGCTAGGTCTGAATCGGGGCTTTATGTCCCGCTCAGCGAATTCTCCTCATTTTCAAAGCTGAAAAATAAAATTGTGTCCTCAGGAGTCTGAACGTGGTCCGATTTTACCACCTTTTTCAATATATCAATTTTATCAGTCGTCTTGCGTCTGTGAGCTGTGTTGTCATCATTTACAGCAGAATATATATATTTTAAAAAATCTGTTTAGTTTTCTCAAAGTAAGATCTATGTCTGTGTGTGTCTAAATGACTTTTAGAAGGTGATACATGAAAAAAAGTTCTGGGTTGACCTAGCAGGGGAATACTGAGTGGTCAGGGAGAAATGCTGACAGGAAATCTTTCACCATCAACTTAGATGAACAAAACTACCTAAAACCATAAAACATAAATGTAAAAAGAGTAAATGTCGTTGCACTCCCCTTGAAGAAGGTCAAGAGCCACAGTCAGCTCTTCTGGAGGAGGACCTCGCTATTCCTGTCACCACCATGTCTTTAGTAGTCCTTGAGAAGCTGCAGCAAACTTTTCTGGCATTTCACATCCACACTGACAAGCGGCTTCTGCTTTCACTTCCATTACAGGGATGGAGAATGAACACATTACTGTGAGGTGATGAAGAAAGCAGGCACTGGTCTCACCAAGAAGACTGGGAGGTGGAATGTGTGAACCCCCGGTGTGGCATTCACCACGGGTCCAAAAGCCCAGACAGGATGCAAAGGATAGAAAATGCATCCAGGTTCTGGATAGCAGTCTGGAAATGAGCTCAGTGAAGCTCTGTTGTTAACTGAGGAGAGTGAGAGGTGACAGAGTAATCCACCACTTCTGGGTCTTCACATCCAAGGCCAGCATACGAAGACCACTGGCTGGAGACACGATAGCATGGGTGGGTCCAGGAAGAAATAAATGTGTAATGCCTTTTTTTTTTTTTTTTTTTTTTTTTTTTTGATGTTGTTAAAGTTTATATACCAAAGGGGGAAAGGGCTATAGAAATATGTGTCTCTTGTCATTTATTCCTATTCCCACTTAATTTCTTGACTCGCATTTAACTGACACATTTTCTCTTTCAGTTTTTGCAGTGATTATATAGAGTGTGACAGCACACAGTAATGCTGGGGGCAGGGAAAGCTTACTATCAAATTTAATAAAGAGAAAGAGGACGGTAGTTAGACTTCAGTGTATACAGCAGAGGCCCCTTGCATTAGGCATGACTGTAGCCTATGGCTTCTTTAAAGTCCTCTCTCTCTCTCTCTCTCTCTCTCTCTCTCTCTCTCTTATTGTATCTTTAGTGTGTCTGTATCAGTGTGTGTGTGTCTGTGTGTGCGTGTGTTGTCATGTGTGACATGTTGCATATGCAGAGGCCAGAGAACAACTTGTAGAAGTTGATTCTCTTCTACCATGTGGGTCCGGGGATCACAGTCAGGTCATCAGGCGTGGCAGCAAGAACCTTTACTCACTGATACATCTTGCAGGCTCATCAAAGAGGTCCTCTACCAACACTATGAGAGATGTAGTAGCAACAGCACAGCTGGTGAAACACAACATATGCTGTGAAGAATATTTTCCTGAGAGTAGCTGTCAAAAGGCAGATCTTTAAGGGTTGAAGAGATAGCACAGTGAATCTGAGATAGCAAGAGGACCTGAGGCATCAAAACCCCAACACCCATGTAAAAAGCCTGTGTGCCAATCATTCCATCAGTGGGTTACAGATGCATGTGTACAGGTGTGTGTGCATGTAAACATACATGAGTGTCAGGGATATCAGTTAACCTCAGGTGCTGTTCCTCCAGAGCCACCCTTCTGTTGTTTGAAACAGGATCTCTCAATGATACCTGAGTTGTTGACTAGATTAGGTTCACTGTCCAGGTAAGCCTTTCTCCACCTCTCCAGCTCTGAGATTGTAAGAATGTAGCAGCACACCGGACTTTTACATGGGTACTGGGAGTCGAGCGCTCCATGATCACATGGCAAGCAGTTTACCACCTGATCTATCTCTCCAATTCCTCCTTTTGTTTTTAATCATGCTGGGGCTTGAACTCAGGACCTTCTGAATGCTAGACAAGCACTCTATTGAGCTATCCTCAGAGCTTAACATTTGTTTTCACACTTAGATTTTCTTCCACTTGATACTGCTTTGCATTGTAATTAACGACACTATGGAAATGAAAATCTCTTTCTTTAGAAGTAGGATGACGTTGGACCTAAATCAACACCTGCATAATCAAATTAAATTGAACTCAAGCTTAGAGAAAGAATCATGCTTTTAAACTGGATTTCAAGGATTCATTATTTTTCATTTTCTTAGATGATGCTCTTGAAGTTTCTAAGAATAAAGATGAGTGAAGCAACAGAATGAGTTCCAACCTGCCTCCTTTCCACATGCATAGTCAGTCTTCCTGAGCTGCTCAAGCCTTCAATGTATTTTTTACACTTAGACTCTACATTTGATTTTTATTTGACAAGAAGAATGATTTTGCCTTAGTAAACATATTCGAAAGTCATCAATTTTAACTTCTTTTCAAACAGATGAGTGAAAACTTCAGTCATGAATGTCAATGAGAATTTATTCCCCTGTAAAACAGCAATAGCATACTCTATAGAACACTCCATAGAACACACTCCATAGAACACACTCCATAGAGCACACTCCATAGAACACACTCCATAGAGCACACTCCATAGAGCACACTCCATAGAACATACTCCATACATAGAACATACTTTATAGACCATACTCCATAGAGCACACGCCATAGAACACACTCCATAGAACACACTCCATAGAACACACTCCATAGAACACACTCCATAGAACACACTCCATAGAACACACTCCATAGAGCACACTCCATAGAACACACTCCATAGAGCACACTCCATAGGACATACTCCATAGAACATACTCCATAGAACGCACTCTATAGAGCACACTCCAGATCTAGTGGCACACAACTCAAATAATCAACTTCTGATTAACAAGGTCTTCAACCTTAAAGGACTGGCAAGCTCAGAGGACATTAAACGATCCTCCTTTTGTAACAGAGAAAGGTATCTGAAAGTCATGTGCATTTCAAATGACTATCAGTTCTATCTTGTTCCAAAGCACTTCAAAGACCATATGAAGGGCCATAAACCTCAAAAGGCCTTAGGTAAAAGGAGTTCTGGAATTTAGGTGACCTGCAACCAGCCAAGGAAACAAAGATAATGCAAATGCTACATAGAATAGTTGGGCAATTGTTTGAGGAAATTATAAGAGGAAAATTACCTATAAAAAATGTATGTCCATTAAATAAACATTATTTATTAAATGGTAGGCCTTGGAGATTGCAACTCTCCCATGGCTTACAAACAAACATGAAAGACAGATATGGAAAATTAATCACACCGATGAATATAGTATTAGTACCATGATAGGGAATTGCACAACTCTGCAGGGTGGTTTAAAGTGAACTTAATAAGACCTGATTGTCATGGGAGGGGAAAATTTGTAGATAGTTAGCATAAAATAGCTATGGGCTCAGTGAGATAGCAGAAAAGTTGTTACCATGAGACCCTGGTGACCTGGGTTAGATCCCTGGGACTCATGTAAAAGTGAGAGAACTCGATAAATTTGTCCTCAGACTTCCAGCCATATCCTGTGTACATGCACATGTGCACATGGATGCACACACTAACAATATAAATAAGTACATTTCTAGAATAAAGAAAAAGAGGATTCGAGTTACTGACGCTATGCAAGACATAAAAAGACAGAATGATTTTTCCAGAAGGATGACTATAGGTCAGGATTTAAAAAAAAAAATGATTACTTAGAAGGAATGCCTTCTGAAATCTTAAATTTGTCCTAAAGTTGGCATTAAATTATACCTGTTGCTTCGTAAAGCCTATGGTAAGTTACTTCTAGAATGTTTCTGCCTTCCAATCTCCATGGAAAAAATCCAGTTCCCCAACCCTATTTTCCATGGCCCCACCCATTTTCTTTTTGTTCTCTGTGACAGCAACTGTTTGAGCAATGGCTTCATCCTCAAAATTCCTTCTAAGATGTTAAACATCTAACAGAATAGATACCACATTGCACAAGACTGGAAATAACAAAGGAAATTACTAATGTGTAACTAGGAGTTGAGAATCAGGCAAATGCACTCTGGAAGTGACTGAGCTGTGTCCCTGTAACAAACTATTTTTATGCAGGAGTCGTGCCAACTCAGTTTCTTCCAGGGGCATTCCCACTTCCCATCCCTGCTTTTCAGCTAAATGAGGTCCTTGTCTGTCTGACAGAAAGACATTTTCTCCCCATCTTCAAATGCCAGAAATTACCATTCAGGATGAATGAATGAATGAATGAATGAATACTGGTTAGTTATAAGGAGCATCAGACAAGCTGAGCATTTATACAGATATTTGTTGTTGGACATTTGGCACATATGACATATTGAACGTGTCGGATATTTGACATCCTGGGAAGTATCAGAATTGGAAGGAGTGTGATACTATCAGGCTGGGGACTTTTTAAAACTGGAACCTTGGAGTGATCTGATAGAAGCTGCACATTTTACAACACAGAGAAGCGTGATCTGTAGTTGCACGGAATAAAGCTAAAGCCAGACCTCAAGTTCTCGCTTTTTTTCTGGCACTCTTTCCCTTGCTCCAGGGCAATCAAATAAGTGACCAAATCTATATTGAGGGTAGGGGAATTCAGAGCAGTTACAAATCTGTCAGCATAGCACCAGGAAAAACTAGGACAAAAGACGAAAAACATTGAAGAAAGTTAATCAAAAGGTAGGAAAAAATAGAAAGTAAAGAGAATAGAGATACCCAGAGATGAGATACCCAAGCCCAACAATGATGACCTTCCCAACCCAACTTCACTCAAAGAGGCTTTCATGGTTTGAGGATGAGCTGCCCTCTCTGTAACCTCTTGGGTTGAATGTTTAGACCTTCGTTCACCACACTGTTTTGGGAAGGTGTTAGAGGAAGTAGAGACTTGCTGGAGGAAGCTGGTCACTGGGAGCGTGCCTCTGAAGGTTGCACCTAGTCTCCAGCTCCTTCCTCTCTCTGCTTCCTGTGCTTAGGGTGTGAGTAAACTCTGCCACTGTCTCCCACCACATCGAGTGCCACTCCACCACTGGCACAGAATAAACAAAGACATGAATCACAGACAAAGACCTCTAAAGTCGTGAGTCAACTGAAACCGTTCCTCCTCTAAGTAGTCTTCTTGTTGATTTGGTCACAATGAGAATAAGACTGGATAACATCGAGGCAAATTCCCTCACTGAACCTTGTTTATCATTACCAGGAAATGTGTGGTGTGACATGACTGAACTCAACAACTTTTACTTTCTGGCCTCTTCTGCTACCTAAGTAGTCTTCCAAGTTCCCTAATCATCTATGCTGCCCCAAAATGTATGTATCATCACCCAGAAAAAGACATCTCTGTTCTCCATGACAACACCCTTAGCTCTTCATCATTCTGTTCTTTAGCTACTAATAAAGAAAATAATTTGATGACTTGGCTTGTATGCACATGCGCACACACATAGACATACACACACATACACACACACACACACACACACACACACAGGGGGCAGGGGCTGAGAATCTCCCACTGAAAACTATTTCAGGAGAAAACCATAAAAGCTATTTAGAATCATGATGGCTGCTGAGATTGGCAAAAAAAAAAAAAAAAAAAAAAAAAAATCTAGGCCACCTGGCAACTTTTCTATTCTGCTGTTCAGAAAAGAAAGCTCACATTTGTATTATATACTGGACAGAAAATACTGTTATAGCCTTTACAAACACCATCCATATGAAATGTTGTGATGTTGAAGAAAAGGCATCTGTAGTCCATTTTATAGGCTAAGAGCTTAAAATCTCAAGCCAGACATGGTAGTTAGTATACAGCCTATAATCTTAGCACTAAAGAAACAGAGGTGAAGGATCATGAATTTGCAGCCAACCTAGACTACATAGAAATGGTTTTGTCTCAAAAAGAAAAAAAGAAAGAAAGAGAGGAAGGAAGGAAAGAAGGAAGGAAGGAAGGAAGGAAGGAAGGAAGGAAGGAAGGAAGGAAAGAAGGAAAGAAGGAAGGAAAGCAGGCTCACAGATGCTCAATAAACTCAAGATCACATTGCAGAAATATGAAATTTGAACTCATACCTCATTGGTATTAAATCTACTATAATTCACCATGCTCCATTGCAACTACCATGAAGAAATCTACTTTCCACATCATTCTGCCTCTAACAATGCTTGGGATATAATTGATATAATTGATAAAGGGAAGACATTAATAAATGAACAGGTTAACAATGAATGAGACTAGATGCTGAAGAATAGCTCATTCAGTAAAGTGCTTGATAATTAAGCCTGACACGTTGATATTCACTTATAACACCAGACATAGAGAGGCAGAGATAAGTGGTTCCTTGCGTCTCAATAGCCAGCCAGCCAAGTCTAATTGGTGAGCCCAGAAGAAAAAGAGAGCCTGTTTCCAAAAATAGCTAGGTGCATAGTGTCTGCAAAATGGCACTCAAGGTTGCCTTTGACCTCCCCATGCACACCCACACCCACAAAATGCACATGCACCTACTCACACATACATACAGAAACACACACAAAATACATACATACATACATACATACATACATATATACATACATAAAAATGAGACTATCATCAATATATTCAAAAAATTCTTGAGTACTGGGTTTTGTGCTACATTTTGTGAGTGAAGAGAAGAATAAAATATAGTCTCTGGACTTCAACAGACTTACAGTCTGTTCACTCAAAGGATGAAAGGATGAAAATAATCAAAACCATGAAGGAAAATACTGATAGATTTAACTATGGAAAAAGCCAAAACCTCTCTGCAACTAGAGTATTATGTAATGAAATTTTTCACTTGGTGGCAAACATTGTTACACATAACACTTAACGATAATGTCTTTAAAATTTCTGTGCATAAACAAGGCAGTGGCTACCTCTAGCTAATCAAACTGTCAAGCACAGGGATTGGAAGTGGGGCAGAAGCTGTGTGAACACTCACTGCTTGCACAATTAATATTCTACTTCCTTTATAATTTTAAAGTAAAAATTAAATAGGAAAAAACACACAACTAACCAAATTAATGAAGGGTTCTAGTTTATCACTTCCTTGTCTGTCCCCTTCCTTAGAGAGTGAAGCAGTGGGGGAAAACCTATGCTTTGCCCACCTTCACCTCTGCAGTGCCTGTGTCTACCGATTATAGATATGTTTAATATGCTTGGGTTGGACTGGAAGAACTTCAGTAGCCACCAGTTTAATTGACTTTAAACCCAGGGAACTATTTTTTTCTTTAATTTACTTATTCACTTTACATCCCAATATTAGCCCCCCTCCTCCTCCCCTCTTCACATAGCTCCTCCCCCCATACCTATTCCCTTCTCCTCTGAGAAGGGGAGGTCCCCCCAAAGGGAATTATTTTGTGAGTTTCTATTTACCTCACACAAATGATCACTCATGGGACAGTGAAGTTCTCAATCTGAGAGTTTTGTCACATCATCCTCATTTGTAAAATGGGAAATAGCTTTTAAATCACTGAATTTTGTTTGTATTAAGGGACATTTTTAGAAGCATGGCAAAAAATTATAAACATACATACATATATACATACACACACACACACAAACACACACACATATAAAATCCACATGAAACCACCATCTCTGTTGCCCCCACCCTGAGATAAAAAGAATTGTTTTCCTCAGAGGTCTTGGAGCTAAGGTGCCTCAAGAAAGAGAACTAATAATGCTTTGTGTCCCGCTGTGCCTGCACTGCCGCATACTTCAAACACTCGTGGACAGGAAGCAGGCCAGGCTGATAGAACACTAAGGAGGATCATGTGTTTCTTTCTGAAGCTCTTTGATGCTTGCCCTCTTCTTGTAGGGTTGACCTTAATAGGAAGTCGAATGTCTGCACACCTAAAAGCAGCCTGACATACACCTTGGCATCAAGACAGGACAGGATGACAAACTACTGAGGGATGCACCTGAGAAGTTGCCATAGATATCTGTACCAAACTAACCCAAAGCCCAATGTGTTCCTGGGCCTGACAACCATTCCTGAGATTTAATTTTTAATTTTTAAAAAATTACATGTTGTGGTATAAAAGCATAAAGGAGGAGGGGGGATGAGATAAGGGGTTCTAGGGAAGGGAAATGGGGAAAGGGGATGACATCTGTATTGTAAATAATTAAAATATCCAATGAAAATTACATGTCTTTATTTATGGTGCATATGTGTGTGTGCACACATGCATGCATACATACACATACACACACACAAATATATATATCCTAGTGATCAAACTCAGAGTCAGACTTGATGGCAAATTTCTTTTTTACCTATTGAGTTTCATTGGAAGAAGAATTATAGATTGTATTGTGATTGTATTGTTTCAAAAGTTCAGGAGCAAAAGCACATTGCAAATTCCGTAAGAAAATGTTATATGCTACCAGGCACTGGCTCCTCACAATGTTCTTATTACAAAGACATGCTTGACTAGCATTTTAATGCTAAAGCAAGGGAGTGGAGGAATAATGTCAGCTTGATTTTACAGTAGAGAATATTCCACAAAACTGTTGGCAGGCATTCCTTATTAACTATTCATAGAATTTTAAAGACAGAGAGAAAAATGGACTTGCAAGTCTCTTGAGGGAGCTGATTTCATTATGTGTTCCAATCAGATACTCTAGCATGTATCACCTATTTCCATGTTTAAGTCAAATTATAGTATACCAGTTTATTCACTATTTTCATGTGGGATAGGCTGTTGCCATACTGCCTGGGCTGGCCCTGAACTCCTGTGCCTAAGCATTCCTCCCACCTCAGTGTCCCAGGTGGCTGGAACTACAGGCATGTACAACCACACCCAGCCAGTATACCCTGTGCACTTTCTCTTCTCCAGCTACTTCCTAACCTTCTTTACCCAGCTCTGGCCATGTAAAGGACAGGATTAAATAGTTTTCTGCCCCTGGAACAGAGCCAGAAGGTCATGGGCCTCCACAAGTGTTGGTGGTTGCTATGACTATATGCCTTGTTTATATAATAGTGTATGGATTTTCACATTCTTCCTTCAAGAATGTCCTCTCTGCCCAGGTTAATAACTTCATGATAATCAGAGACAGTGTAAGTCCAGGAGACAAGGGAGTCTCTATGTCTCAGCAAAATGGTAGAATGCTGTGACCGTCAGGATAGTCCTTAAGGCTGTGGGAAAGAATAATGAAAACATGAGTTTGAAAATATATAATTTCTCGCCGGGCGGTGGTGGTGCACACCTTTAATCCTAGCACTTGGGAGGCAGAGGCCGGTGGATTTCTGAGTTCGAGGCCAGCCTGGTCTACAGAGTGAGTTCCAGGACAGCCAGGACTACACAGAGAAACCCTGTCTTGAAAAAAACCAAAAAAGAAAATATATAATTTCTCAACTATGTAAAATATAAGGATGCAATATGAATTATATAAGAAGCTTCACAGACCTAAAGGAACAGAGGCAGTTGCACTATGAGCCAGCTTGTCAGAAAGATACAAAGAAAAGGCAGATACAAAGGTGGGCAGATTCCTGAGTTCAAGGTCAACCTGGGACAGAGGAAGTTTAGGTACATGCCCAGGGCATACATAGTAAGAATGGTAATTTCAGGGTGGGGTCCTACCCAGGTATCTTATTGTCTGTGCTTGCTATCTCTTTCTAAGAATCAAGGGGCTGGTGTCATAGAATGCTGATTCACAGAGATAATCAAAAGAGAACCTAGGGTAAAAATATGTAAAATAAAAGATTGGGCTTTTGGTCTGCCAAGAGATGAGCTACTCAGAGATTTTTTTTAGTATTGCAACAGAGATGTCTTGAATGTCTTGAGCAGAGAACTGTCTGGAGATCTCCAGAGAAAGCAAAACACACACACAGAGAGAGAGAGAGAGAGAGAGAGAGAGAGAGAGAGAGAGAGAGAGAGAGAGAGAGAGAGAAATCTAGAAAGCTGTCTCTAGCAGAACATATGCCATCAGCTTGTGACCCATGATTTGACTTCAAGCTGTTTGTTTCACCTCCTCAAACAACCCTTCTCTCAGAAACCCTCTTCAAACTGAAGCTGGTTCATGGCAGCTCTAGATCCATGGATCCTATCTGTGTCTTTCCAGTCTTGGCTACTGGACAGCACCAACAAGAGAGGAGGATGGAAGAGAGATTTTGCCAGGGCAGTTTTTCTCCCAACCCCCTTCTCTCTGAGCTATGTACAGTGCATAAGCTTCTCTTTTCACTGCTCTTTCCAGGTTCCATAATCTCTCCTTTGTCCCTTTGGGTCTATCCTGATAATAAACAATACCTATGAACAAATAAAGCCATACTTTCAGTGGATTGACAGGGGTGCTGGCTTTACATCTATTCTCCCAGGCCTGGGCAACTCCCTAAGCTTTTATTTCTTTAAGAAAACCAGTTTGCAAATCACTTCTGTAGAGTATTTGCTAGTTCTATTTTTCAATTATACATGATTACTAAAATTATTTTAATAACACAGTTGCTATAAATTAAGTACCTATTTCAATCCAGATAAATTAAATGTATTGTTAATTCTTGCACATGAATGTCTCCATACCTCAGACAAGGAAACTGGCTTAGACAGAAGAAGAAATGCTGGTGACTACATGAGACCTCAAGTGTAAAGCATCCTAGAATTCATAGCCCTTCCTCTTCTGACAGTTTCCCTCACACATATTGTCTGATGGTGTTCATTTGCCTGAGTTCTTTCCACTAGAAACAGGTGTGTACTCTATGCTCCATGCATAAGACCATAGATCTTAAATAGCAGGTTTCTCTTGGACTTCACTTGCAGTTCATCTTCCAAAACTCAGCAAGGCATTGCCTTTACCTCAGAGGAAGGTGCCTGCTGGATACCTTTGTGTCAGGACTGTAGAATTTGCAGGATGAACTCAGCCTCAAGAAGCCACAAGGGTACATCAGATCCCCTCGAACTGGGTTTATAGGCAGTTGTTAGCCATCATGTAGATGTTGGGATCTTAAGTAGAATTCTCTGCAAGAGGAGCAAGTGCTCTTAACCTCTAAGCTGTCTGTCTTTCCAATCTTTCATTTTCATTTCTTAATTTTTCTAATTTTGGGTTTCTCTTAGTTAGGGTTTTACTGCTTTGAACAGACACCATGACCAAGGTAACTTCTACAAAGGACAACATTTCATTGGTGCTGGCTTACAGGTTCAGAGGTTCAATCCACTATCATCAAGGTGGGAGCACGGCAGTATACAGGCAGGCATGGTTCAGGAGGAGCTGAGAATTCTACATTTTCATCTGAGTACTGCTAGCAGAATACTGGCTTCCAGGCGGCTAAGGCAAGGGTATTAAAGTCTACCCCCACAGTGCCACACATACTCCAACAAGGCTACACCTCCTAATACTGCCACTCCCTGGACCAAGTATATCCAAACCATCACAGGGTTGTTGAAAATGATGTGCCATTGTCAATAACATTCCTCTTTATCCAAGAGCCCATAGCCTATGTGCTAGGGCTGTATTGCCATAGGCAACTTCTCATACTCCATTCTCATTCATTTGAACTATTGTAAAATGTCAGTGCTGCTGATCAAACTTCATGCCCCATTCCTTCCTAGCTATTGCTGCTCCTTCTCCATACTGATACTTGTCAACTGAAGTCCAGTTTCTTCCAAATTACAGCTCAAATCCCTAGGCTGAAAATAATTCATGTTCTATTATTTTGAACAACTCAAAATCTAGAAATCAAACATGGAATACTATTCTAGTTTGTTTTCAGTGGCTGTGATGAACTCCATGACCAAAAACAAACATGGAGGAAAGAGTTTATTTGGTTTGTACATACCAGCTGCAATCCTTTATTGAGGGAAGTCAAGACAGTAACTTGGTAGGAGCTAAAGAAAAAGGATACTTACTGGCTTACCCTCTCTACTCAAGATGTTTCATATGCAACCCAGGACTATTTGCCTAGGGATGATCCCAGCCACAGTGAGCTGGGCCATCTTACATCAATTTACAAACAAGAAAATGCCTCACAGTCATGCCTAGGAAGCAATCCATCTTTCCTGGTGACTGTAGTTTCTGGCAGTTTACAGTAAAATCCACCCATCATAACTATCAGAACTGAAAGTCCAAATGCACCACACCTGTTTTGTTTTGTTTTCAATTATGGAAACTTTAAAGTACCTTAAAGTATGCCAAATGTTAGGTCATCTCAGTAACAACATCATGTGGTGAAAATATAACCAATTAACACTGAAGCCTGAATCTTAGGCTTTAAACATCAACTCATCCAATAGCTTATAAAGACAGGGAAATGAAAAATGACAACTATGGAGCCAACTGAAAAGCTAAATCTACCAGTTATCACATCTACAGCCACAAATAACCAAATTATTGTTAAAATGTATTGTCATCAACTTTTTTTTAACTGAGTTTCACTATGCAGCCTTAGCTAGACTGTAACTTTCCAGCTAGAGCAGGCTAGCCTTGAATTTACAGATATCCACATGCCTCTGCCTCTTGAGTCTTGGGATTAAATTTGTATGTGTGTGTGTGTGTGTGTTTATTTACAACCCTACTTCATTCATTAAACTACTTCTAATATCAAAAAAATCCCCTTAAATTAGTAATTTTTACTGTAGAAAAAGTAAATTGAATCTCAGTCTCCAAAGTAAGTTAGCAACAGCTTGGAAAGGAATATGAGAGAAAGTTGGTATGGAAGGACTGTATTTACACAGAGACTCAAGAATTGGCTCCACCATTATTAGAAATCAATACACATGGGGTAAGGTATGCTTCTAAAAAAATACATGTAGACAATACTAAAATTTTAAATCAGAATGTATGTACTACAAATGACTAGTATAGTTGTTTGAATAAGTATGGTCTCCATATCAGGTGTTCAAATGCTTGGCTCATTAGCAAGTGGCACCATTAGGAGGTGTGACCTTGTTGGTGTAGGTGTGGCTTTGTTGGAGGAAGTGTGTCACTGTGTGGGTGGGTTTTGAGGTCCCAAGTTACACTCAGTGTGGCACACGGTCTCTTTCTGCTGCCTGAGGATCAACTCCTTCCCCAGCACCATGTCTGCCTGGATGCTGCCATGCTTCCCACCATGATGATAATGGACCAAACCTCTGAACCTGTAAGCCAGCCCCAGTGAAATGTTTTCCTTTATAAGAGTTGCCTTGGTCATGGTGTCTCTTCACAGCAGTAAAATCCTAAAACAACTAGAGAACATAACATTACTATTCTAGCCAAACAAGCAAAGGAGAAAGGAGGGGATAAAAGACAACATCGGGGAAGTATAAAAACAATCGAATCATAGAGCGAAGAATGTTGGAAGGCAAGTTTGAGGATTAGTTATGATTTAACAGACATACAAGAAAACAAGTTATGTTAAACAGATGTACAAGAAAACAAATATTCAAAACTACAGAAAAACTTAAATCTTCCAAGATAATACTCATGAGACCCACAAAACTCATAAAAATCTGAAAAGCAAACGGATGGGCAAAGAGCTTAGAGAAGTGTATACGCAGCTAGACTGAGAATGTGCAGTTGAGTTTTTCTAACTTGGATACATTTGACCAGCTCAAAGGCAATATTCAAAATAATTAACAATGTGGACCAGTCAAAACAGATGCCTCGTCAGTAACGGGAATCCGAGAACCTTTTGTTGCTGAATGATAGATCAGTCTGGAGGCTCTAAGGGAGGCCTATGCAGCCGAGGTGCAGGAGAGGTAGGGCCCAGCAGGCCCAACAGCAGTTCCTGAGTAAAGGCACAGGATTATGTCACTCATTAACAGCTCAGCTCACGCAAGAACTAGTGTGCAACACTGTAATATCAGCTTTGTTTTTCTCTTCACTCCAACTTTCTCCTTAATGACACCCAACAAAGAGCAATTTCTAAGCTGGTATTGCTACACCATCACAAAACTTCATACCACACTACAATAAATCAACTTAAACAACAAATTTTGTGGGAGGGAAAAAAAAAACAGCCTCTTTTTTTAAAAACATATAAAGCTATCTTCTAAAGAATTATTAAAAGATTTTTTTAAAGTAAAAGAATTCCTAGAAAATAAAAAGAACTCTACTCTCATTCCTGCTATAATAATCCCACATTGCTTTCTAGAAGCAAAGGCTTTGTATGTTTATTTTTGTATTTTTATATAAACAAATCAAGAAGTATTCTCAGGCTTTTTCCACTTCTGCTTATACAAGAATAAAGCCTTGCTGTGGTAACCACCCGAAAAAAAAAAAAAATATTCTCAGGAAATAAAACTCAAGAGAGAAAGAAAATAAAATAAAGAGAAAATAATAAATATAAGATTGCAAAGAAAACTATCTCATTGTGAAAATCCCAATTAGAAATAAATAAGTTCACTCATTAAATTATTTGTCATCTGTATGTAATATAGGCTTATCCTCAAAGCCAAAGATGCTTAGTATACCAACATTATATGAGTACATGACATACTAATGAAGCATAAAATCCATAGAGTCTACAAACTACCTGTAAAGTTTTACTAATTTTTAAAATTCAAAGACATGGAAAGATATTAAGTCATTTTTAATAAGGTAAAATGAGACTATAGAGACAGTCCAACAGTTAAAAGCACTAACTGCTGTTCCAGAGGACCTGGGTTCAATTCCCAGCACTGGCATTGTGGCTCACAAGCATCCGTAACTGCAAATTAAAACAAGAATAAAACTTGGTGATTGTTAAAACCAAGAAGATGTTTAATAAATAAAAACAAAGGTAAAAACATTAAAAACACGGAAAGGTGTTGTATGATCTTAACACGGTGGGATGGGATGGAGAGGGTAGTGAGGTTGTTCAGTTACAAGCACTTGTCACTTTTGTAGAGGACCTGGGTTCAGTTCCCAGCACCCATGTGGTAACTCACAACCATCCGTAGCACCAGCTTCGAGGGATATAATTTTACTTCCATAGACGCTAAGCATGCACTTGATGCACAGACATACTTCCGAACAAAATACTCACACTACAATAAAATGAGTAAATCTAATTTAAAATTTAAAATTTTTTAATTAATTTAAAAAAGACAGAATTTGGTAAGATGGAAACTTGAACTAAATCAATGCAGAAATTTGATATCCTCCCAATTGACATTCCAACGGGCAACAAAAAGGAGGAAAGAGAGAGGGAGGGAAGAGAGAGAGAGAGAGAAAGAGAGAGAGAGAGACAGAGAGAAAGAGAGAGAGAGAGAGAGAGAGAGAGAGAGAGAGAGAGAGAGAGAGAGAGAGAGAGAGAGAGAGAGAGAGAGACTCAGACACAAACACAAAGGTGGTACTTGGTATATAAACTTGTCTGCATTAGCCCAGGATAAATGGTATCTTTCTCACTCATTAAGCCAGCAGGTCACACTCACAGGTGCTCTGCCTATGTCAGTCTGTACCTATGTGTGCCCATGTGCACATGAATTCTTGGTATTTTTATTTCTAGCTGAGGTTAAAGCTGACCTGCTTGCCTGGAGAGATGGCAAGTCGATCAATGAGGAGGCATAGACCCTCCCCAGCTCTATAACAGTAGAATAAAACAAAACGTTTTTGTTTGCATTTTATACCCATTTCTTCTCTTACTTCATGAAGTAACAGCCTAATGAGGCAACATCAACCTGGATAAAAAATGAGACAGTTTGCATGTCCTGAAAACTCCGGAACTGTCCCAAGTCCAGGTATATAGAGCTGTGTGGCAAAATTTTACTTTTTCTGTATGTATTTGTTGAATGCATCTTCCTTCTAGCAGCAGATCCTGAAGATAAGTTTTACTTTGTAGGAGATTTACTGATTAAATCTAACTGTGCCCTAAAGATGGCACATTTTTATAATTCCAGGTTACAACTCCTGTGCTCTAGGAACTGAGATCTAGACTCTCTGGAGTCAGAATTGTAATGACTCACTACTCAGAGCGCTGGTAGAATAAAGTTATGTTAAATTGATTTAAATGTTTAAATTGTGTAATATTGAATGTGTTCAAAGATAGTCAGATTTTTGCTTTATTTTGTATGATTGAAATTCAAACTTGGCTTCTAAAGTCTGTGTGACCAACTTCAAAATTATAACATTTTAGAATGAGCAACACTAAAATGTCATCAATGAAGGAAAAACCATACATCCAGCATGGTCCTTAGGCTCCTAAAGAACCTCAGTTTGAGGGCAGTAAGTCTCACAGAGTAAATGAGGTATCTGTCTAGTCCTAGTTTATACTGCATTAATTATCAGTGCAGTAACAGTACTAGGAGCAAGCATACCTCACCACAACGCTGTCAAAAGTCAGTGTCATAGCATGCAGAAAGTGAGAGACTTGGGAGCACTAAATGAGATGAAATATCTTAGTTTTTGTCTTAATGGTCTTTTGCTTATTTATTTTGATTTCTTTGTTTTTATGTGGGGGGTGTCTTGTTTTGTTTGTTGATTTTTATTTATTTCAAAGAGAGAGAGAGAGAGAGAGAGAGAGAGAGAGAGAGAGAGAGATAAAGCAAAGTTGAGTAGGTAGGGAGGTAAGGAGGATCTAGGAGGAATTTGAGGAGAGAAGAACATGATCAGAATATATTGTATAAAGCTTTTGCCATAAGTAAAATCAATGTCATAAGGCTTGTTCATTAAAACACGTCCTCTCTGTTAGAATAGTCAACACAGCAAATTATTGCTTTGTGTGTTATATGATTTGAGCCTAGAGAAAGTGAAAGATGCACATCAACTTTCCATGCCTCATCTTCCACTTGCTAATGCAAGCTTCTACCTTTGCCTTAACCAATAATTTTTTCAAGCAGAACATCTACTTATCACTTCAGGTTCTCGATTGTCTTTGCCAGAACATATCCTATAATATGTGTCAGCAGTGGAGTCTAAGTAACTGAGGATGTTGACGAAGGAGGTGAGCCTCCAAAGAGTCCCAGACATGCCCTTCACACTAGCCAGCATGGCAGCTCCTGGAGTACACTGTTGGGACTTCTATAAACTCAGTACAAAAGCCACAAGCTTACAGTCTAATAGAGCTGTCAAAGGGTAGCATGTTCTAGTAGCTGATTTGGATATAAGTATTTACAGGCAACAACCAGAAGCTCAGACTTCCACTGCTGGCTGAATCACGAGCTAATTGTAATGACAAAGGGGTCGTGGTGGAAGACTAGAGATCAGCTATGAGGTGCTGTCATCTTCCCTATAGTCAATTGATGTAGCTTCTAAGGCTTATATGGAAGATGGAAACAAAGTACAGAGCCAGGAGTAAATGATATTATTCATTAAGCCAGAAGTTCTTGAGTATTCCCAGTTATTTCCCAACCCTAAAAATAATCATGGCCTGTTCAGCCTTTAATTAAAATAAAAGTAATGTGTATTTGATATTCTAATCCCATTTTTGAGATTTACCTTCATACTTTCCTCTTTCCATATTCCTTCGTTCATGTAAAGACAGAACCATGAGCATTCTAGAGACAGAAGGAATGTATGTTTGAGACATTACATGACATTGTAACATGGCAACATGGGAAACCAGAATTAACCCTGTGAGCTTGCTTCCTATGGAGTCCTTTCTAGATTCTGGTCAATAATCTGTGATTAAGACTCTGATTTTTCTCTCTTCCAGCTACATTTTACAACACAGAATAGAACAACTGTGTTTAAAGACAGTAGTTAACAGATGTTCCAATTAAAACATCCAATCCTGTCTCTGCCTATCTTTTATTATCTGTGTGTAGATACTAATATATTCTTAAGGGAACATATTGTCTAATATTACTGACTGGTTTATACAAAATAATTTTCTGTGCATCTGATTCTTTGTGTGAATGAGCTTATTTTGTAATTATAAAAATATATATCTGACACTGAAACACACAAAGGCTACACTTTAAAATTAATCTCTAGGGACTAGAGAAAGGGCTCAGCTGTTAAGAGCATTTGCTACTCCTTCTGTTCTTAGAGAGGACACAGCTTCAGTTCCCAGCACCCACATGAAGTAGCTCACAATGCTCTATAACTCCAGTCCCAAGGGACCCATCACCCTCTTCTAACTTCTATGGTACTGCACACTTGTGGTGTACATAAAGACAAGCAGGTGTCCATACAAATAAGTAAATTTTTTTTAAGAAAAAACCACTATCTAGAATTCTACTGCCTAAATTTTTCTTCCCTCAGCTGATATCAGACACAATTGTATCTTTTGAGTGTTTGCTGTGCCTTATCATAACATTTGAAAAGATTCCTGTTCAACAATGCCAAGTTGCTTTCTAAAAGGTTGTGGTCGATGAGAGGGCACCTGTCATCAACCTGGTGCACATTACAGAACACTCTCACTGGTTTCTCATCTTTTATCTTATGAGACAGGAAAATGATCTCTCGCTTTGAATAAGTTTTAGAGCAAACTCCTTTGTACCCTGATTTGCCAGCTATACTTCCCTTCTGGGGACATTTTTTGTTGTTTCTTTTCCCTATTTTTATTTTATTCTATTGATTTCAATGACTTTTAAACAAAACATCAGTTTAACATTTGTCATCTGCCATATTTGTTGCAATTATTTTTCTTATTTTGGTGTATATCTCTAGAATTCACTTTTGAATTAGTATTTATATGACAAGGTAAACTGATTTTTACTTTTGATGATCAAAGTGTCTTCCCTGTCAGGCAAGTCTTTTATTTTTGTGGTTTCCTCCATTTCTTTAAGCTTAAAAGATCCATCTTTGTGTGATGGCTTGATTTATTGCTGTTTTTGTAGGCTATTTTGCTTGTTTTTGTTTCTGTTTTTGTTTGAGATAGGATTTTATTCTGCAGCCTGGGCTGTCCTGTCATTATGTAACTAAGTCTGGTCTTGTAAAGTTGTGGCAATCCCCCCTGCCTCAGCCTCTACAATTGTTTTAAGTATGGGCATGCATCTTTGTGTTCTGCTTTGGAAGAGATGTATTTACTAAATAACTCTTTTTCCAAACAAAACACCAGATTCCTATAACTACCATTCTCCTTCTTCATGAGTTTATATTCTTTATACTATATTAAAAACTTCAGAAATCCATATCTGGTTTGCCCTTTCTGATGATCTTTGTGTTCAAACTCTTGACACTGCCCTCCATGGTTTTAAAGCTACTCCAGGGGCTTGGGGGAGAGCTCAGATGAAAAGCATTAGCTGTTTCCCATCCCCCTCCCCAAAGGACCTAGATTCAATTCCCAGTACCCACATGTCTACTCAGAACCATCAGTTATTCCAGTTCCAGGGAATTTGAAGTCTCCTGATCTCCAAGGGCAGATGGTACACAACACACATGCAAAAAAAAAAATCCATCCACATAAAAACAATAATCATTTTAAAATATAAAGCCTATTGTACCCACATTAAGACCTAGTAGAGCTATTTCTAAATAGCTAAAACACTATTCTGTTTCAGAATTCTCTCAATTGTTTATCTTGCTGAAGACCATGTCTTTATTCTTTAATATAAAAAGTCATAATTATTTTACTAAGTTTCAAAAACTAGTATCTTTAAAGGTTTTACTAGAATCATTAGGAAGCAGTTTTTACATCATATGGGACAAAATTATAAAACATTGTTGTATCATTAAAAAAACAGTGATTAAAGTTAACACAGCAGTTTTGCAAAATAAAGCATTTCAAAGACATCTTCTTCTGAGATTCATGGGCTTGGTGGAAATCTAATCACTTTTGTGTATCTGTGTGGCTCGGGACTGGACAGGCATCTTAGAAGCTGCAGAAATTGGGACCCGTGCTTCCAAGATGAGCTAATCTGCTGTGGACAGCAGCGGGTTGGGCAGCTGTGGCTTCACATTTCTTTACACACTGATGCCAAAATATGGGGAAAAAAAGTACTTCATATCTGTGGATAAGCCATTCAGAGTAGAGAGTGGAGGACAGGGTGACAACAGGAAGCCATGCTTCTGTAGAAATACAGAATCCTGATGAAACTTCCAAAAGAAGCTGGGTGACATTGGGTCTACTTTGCTTTTGTTTTGCAGAGCAGTGTGTGCAAACAGAGCCCTGATTATTTACAGATGCTATCTCTATGAATTTACATACCAGCTCAGGTTTACCTGTATCCTCACAATCCATGCTCCAGTGTTTCCCAAGCATTTGAATGCATGCAGAGACCATAGATTCCCAGCTTGGGTGGAGAGGTATCCTTCTGCTCAGCTCTCATACTACAAACCATCTATTTTTAATTTCTTCAGGGATACTTTTTTTTTGCATTTTTGTGCTTCTTTGCTTGCAAGTCTCCAAGCACAGTGCTCTAGCACTGCCTAGCTTCCTAAGCACAAGAAGGTTGTGATGTTAAATGAGGTTTCCTCAGCATAAAAAAAAAAAAAAAATGACTTGCCATAAACAGGTAGAGTTACGTATTCATCTACTAATGAAAGTGCTGTGATCAGAGGTTGGCAGAATGCTAGTCCTGTGCCCAGGGTTTACAGAACATAGCTACCATGAACAACCTACTGACTATCTAGCTTCAACTCACACTGCAATACCAACATTCTCTGCAGCAAACTATGTGTTTTATTCATGATTATATCTACAAGACCTCTGACCTACATTATGGAAGGAAGAGAATATAAATTGTACTCTAACCTACCCACCTGCACACACACACTAAGTAAATAAACAAAAAACAAACAGCTCTCTTAGGGAAAAATAGAACTAGAGTAAAAAGGGTTGGCTGGGGAGCCAAGAAGTGTGCTGAGAGGGAGAGGTACGGAATAGCTAAGCAGTCCATGTTACTCAGTAGAAGTCTGACATCACAGAATGTACCAAACTCCATGCATGCTTTTTTTCTATAAGTTCACACACCCATTTAGTGCTTTTATGAACTAAGCACTTGTCACATAACATTTGCCATGTGATATACAACAGTAAAGTTAGCATGACTTCTTGGGATTTTTTTATCATAATTCCATAGATTCTTGGCAGCCTCAGAATACACACACACACACACGTGTGTGTGTGTGTGTGTGTGTGTGTGTGTGTGTATTTGTTGCAATGGAAAATGTTAAAATTCATTCAATTTCCATGTTAGCTAAATTACTGTAAGATTCTTATAATATTTTTTCCTGGTAAGGCAAACCCAGTATGAAGTAGTAATAACCATTTGGGCTATATTTACATGCTACTAAATTTTTGTAATAGTTCAAACAACTTTGTCATATATAAAAAGTTCTTATAAGAATTAAGAACAATTCCCCTTTGTCAAATTGTTCTTATCCTAACATTCAAGTCTTTTTTGAATTTATGTTGGTGAAAGTAGTTTTAATGGTCGTGAAGCTGAAGATGATTTGAGACAGTTATAGCTTAGCAGGTGTTGAGGAGACCAGAGTTGCAGGGTTGGGCCTTACATGAACTTGTGATGACCGCTACTGGGTTTTGTGGCACTGCTGCATTCAATGTTGGCCATGCATTGTTTGGTCAACATGGGGGATGAGGAGAGTTTGGTGGCTTAGTATAATCAAGAAATTTCTTTTGTTTATAATAATTAAGAATAATAATAATCAATTTAAAATAAAAAAATCTTTCCCAATATAGATGACATCTTATACATATTTTGCCTGTGTTTTAGAGCATCCACCTTGCCACCGTTACTAGTTTGGCACTTCTCAATCATTATTTTAAAGAACTGATTATTTGAATACAAGTGTTGTGATACCACAATGGTTAGCCTAGCATCCAAGATCGTGACTCAAGTGACTAAGGGGCAGATAGTGCATACAGTGTGGATACACTGGACAAAGGTCTGTGTGAGGTAGAGCAGCTGAACAGGAAGAGATTTTGAGTCACAATGTTGACCAGCCAAAACTTTGCAATTATCTCTGGAGCCTCCTGGGCAATATTTTGGCCTGAGGGTAACAGATAACAAAAACCATGGGAAACAAAACCACAGATAAAGGGAGAGTGCTGGACACAGATTCTTAAAGACAGAAGCTCAAGGGAAAAGTTAGCCTCATTGTTCAGAGAGACAGGAAATAAGGACAGCTAACAGTTTTTGAATGTTTGTTATTAATCTGTATTTGCTAGGCATTGGTCATGTTTCATTTCACACCTTGTTAGGGTGGGTAACATCATTATCCTTCTTCCATAAAAGAGGATATGACTTGTCCAAGGTCACATGCAGATGAATGGGGCTCTGGCCCAGATTCATTTGCCCACTTCTTAATCACTTTTTGTAAAGTGGGAAAGTGGGCTCCGTGAGGGTTATATGCTTTTGAGTTTCATCAAAACTTAATCTGTTGGAGATTTGGGGGATGCCTAATAGAAGCTACTCCAAGTCACTGGCTCTCCCCAGAGAAAACCATCCCTGGGAAAACTGTGATACAGTCAGAGGGAATCCTTCCCTGGCTGGCAACAGTGCTGCCTTTTATTTGCTCCCAGAAGCAGCTGGAGGGACTCACATATTACTCATGTTGGAATTAGTCTAGAGTCACTCGGTGGTCAGGCCTGTTAGACGTGGCAGAGTTTCTACAGCTGGCGTTTGTTACTGGCTCCAGTTCCACACCTCCTGGCAGGTGTTTGTGTTCATTGTAGTGCTGACATGGGGCATGAGATACACAGAATGGAGGAGTGGAGACGCCAGGCAGAACAAAGCAAGCACGAGCTGGGAGTAGGGATTTGAGTCTGTGGCCCTGAGGTACTTCTAAGACAGAGAAAGTGAAATTATAAATGAATTGTTTGAGGGCTCTTTAGAAGACTTCCCCTTGGAGTTTTTCTGCTGCTGGTAGAATGGCTGAAACTCTGCCAATTCATGGAATCAAACCTTCCTACGCTACTCTGCGTATGCATAGTCATGTTAGGTGGATAAAATTAGTGACAATGTTAACATCTACTTAATGGCTGCTAAAGTCAAGCACTGCTCTATATGACGGCTATTAGAATCTATGCACACATTCTTCCCCACAGAGTCCCAGAAGGAAGGTACTCGTATGATGAAAGCTTTACAAACGAAGTTTCTCATACTCAAGGATAACAGCAAGTGTATTTGGTCGAACTCTTGGTCCCAATTCTTCCATCCTCATTACATCCCTGTATTTGTTTTAAGCCTCTTCGGGAGTCTAGTATAGTTCCTAGTCCTTGACTTTAGGCATGGCATATATTTTAGGAATGGCAGTGCTATCCTAAACCAAGTTCTTAAAGGAAATCTCACTCATTTGTTTCATTGTTACCTCTCAATGGTTGATAACACCATTAGGAAAACAAATTCCCACTGTAACCTGCTGGCTCAAGGAGGAGGGAGTGTGAGCCGAGCCATCCACACAGCCCACACTTCATACTGGCAGCAAGTTGGGAGCAAGCAGAGTTGCTCCAGCTGCTCCAGCTGAAGCAGAGCCACCCTGATGCACAAGCACAAGCAGCACAAAACCCAGGTGAGTAACTGTTTCTACATCAGTCTAGCCACTGACTTGGGGAAGTGGCCTCTTACACAGTGATAACTAACCAACACAAGCATTAAGCAGGGATGAAAAGGCAAGCCTGACAACCGCACAGGACATGCTTTAAGCACTTACATACTCTGCCTTCCACATGCTCTCAAATGAAGACACTTTAATTCTCAAGAGCTGTATTTCTGTCTCTCTTTTTTGAAAAGGTAGTAAAAAAAAAAAAAAATGTTCAAGGATTCCATGATTTTCAGCAGTTAAGAGTTGCTTGGCAGTCTGGCAGTACCTCAGAAAATTGAACGTAGTGTTACCTGCGGACCCAGCTATACCACTCCTGGGCATATACCCAAAAGATGTTTCAACATATAACAAGGACATATGCTCCACTATGTTCATAGCAGCCTTATTTATAATAGCCAGAAGTTGAAAAGAACCCAGATGTCCTTCAACAGAGGAATGGATACAGAAAATTTGATACATTTACACAATGGAGTACTACTCAGCTATTAAAAACAAGGAGTTCATGAAATTCTTAGGCAAATGGATAGAACTAGAAAATATCATCATGAGTGAGGTAACCTAATCACAAAAGAAGGAACATGGCATGCACTCACTGATAAGTGGATATTAGCCCAAAAGCTCACAATACCTACAACACAGTGCATAGACCACATGAAACTCAAGAGGAGGAAGGAAGACCAAAGTGTGGGTGCTTTGGTTCTTTTTAGAAGGAGTATAAAAATACTCAACCAGAGCTCCCAGGGTGTAAACCTCCAGCCTGAGAACACAAAGAGAGGGACTCATGGCTCCACCTGTATAGGTAATTGAGGGTGGCCTCATTAGGCATCAGTGGAAGTGGAGAACCATGGTCCCCCGAAAGTTTGGATCCCTAGTGTTGGGGAATGTGAGAGCAGGGAGGCGGGATTGGGAGGATGGTGGAAGCACACCCTCATAAAAATTGGAAGAGGGGGTATGGGATAAGGGGTTTTAGGGGAGAATGGAAGAGGAGATAACAGTGAAAGGTAAATACGTAAAATATCCAAAAAAAAAAAAAAAAAACAGATAATGGGTCTGGCAAAAAAAAATAGTTTACTTATTTCAAACGATTTTCAAAAGTTTCCAGGAGATGCTTATTAGCTAAGATCTTATTTTAAGCTCTTCACAAAAGAATTTAAGTCTCTGTTTAATATTCTCAAGAGAGGCCAGGCGGTGGTGGTGCACGCCTTTAATCCCAGCAGCTGGGAGGCAGAGGCAAGCGGATTTCTGAGTTTGAGGCCAGCCTGGTATACAAAGTGAGTTCCAGGACAGCCAGGACTACACAGAGAAACCCTGTCTCGAAAAAAACAAAAACAAAACAAAACAAAAAAATATTCTCAAGAAAGATGCAAATCCTAATTTCCCTCAACAATTAATTGACAAAAGAGGAGTAATTTTACAAAAAGTAGAAGCTATCATTAATCGATATATTATATAGATTGATTAATTGTTGGCTGCTTTATAATAGTCCTTCAATTAAAAAGATTATTAATAAAGATTCATATTTCTTTAAATAGTGTCTTCATGACTCTCTGAGGGTGAAAGGAGCGTGCCTTGTTCACTTTTAACTTTCTAAAACTGAAAGCTCATGGCAAATCTGCCACTGACTGCCTCTGGCATCACTGAGACCAATAAAAACTATGCCACAGTTATGTGGAAAGACCTTCTTACCCTTAAATGGAATGGCCAGGACCCAGTTCTCATATGATGCCGAGGATTGATATGCCTGTTTGATACCACAGAAGGCACAGCTAAATGGCCACCAAAAAGACTAATGAAATAAATAGATACCCCCACAAAACCAGGCCTAATTATAAATAAGATGAATAACAATTGACATCCAGGGAAGAAAAATCTCCCTGAGAATTCCCTTCTTTTTTCCTTTCCAGGTAAAAATGAATCACTGGTGATGTCTGCTGTTAGGAGGTCTAATCCTGATGCTGACCTCCAGACTTATACTACTCAGACCTCCAATGGGCCTTTGACAAGGACGTCAAACAGCTAGAGACTGACAACACTTTCTCTGTCTGATGCAATCTCCAAAAATTGCAAAGGACTTTATTGGACTTGATTTTCTCTTTTACAATAGAAAAGACTGTGTACAGCTCTAGACTGTGTACAGCCCTTAAAGAAGAATGCTGCTTTTACATAGACAAAACAGGAATGATTAAAGAGAGCATGAAAAAGGCCAGAGAAGGTCTTGAGAAAAGACAGAGAGAAAAAGAGAAAAATGAGAGCTGGTATAAGAATTGGTTTTCAACCTCTCCATGATTGTCAACCTTACTTCCTTCCATCTTGGGACCATTAATTGGGTTATTTCTGCTTATTTCTTTTGGTCCCTGGGCCGTAAATAGGCTGACTAACTTTGTGAAACAATAGATAAATAATCTGATAGCAAAATCTATTCAGATACATTATCATAAGTTAGCTATGGAGGACCACGAGACTCAAGATGAGGTTGTTACTCTATCCAGGGTGCTCCCAAGTCTCATCTCCACCCAACCTAAAAGAGGGGACTTCTGCCCCCTAGACCAAGCAGTGAGGGACCACCCAGAACCCCCTCTGTCTGGCGATCTAAATTCTTGCTTAGGCTGTGAGGCTAAGCACTGCAAGGGAATATAAATAAAAGTTAAAAATATGTTTCTGGGTTCCCTGAGGGACAAGCCTAACTGCATAGGGGTTGATGTCAAAAGTATCCCCTCTCCAGGAAAAAGACATCGGGATGGGTATGACCCTCATGCCTCACTGGACAATGACAGTAGGACCAGAGCCATTACAAGGTCCCCTTTAATTACTGGAGGTCAGGCCTCTATCCCCGCCTTGGCAAGATTTGAATCGCCATGGCCCTTCTATACTTGGAGAAGGGAGGAGATGTTAGGGGCAGCCCTGTTTATACACTAAAGGCCTAAAATCAGCACTAGGCCTGACATACATGCCTGGTAACACAAAGTCTTGGGTCTCTGTGGAAAAACACTGAAACAGATGGCTATAAGCTATTGTAAACAGGCAGCTTTTGTGGAAATCTACCAGCCTGAGTAGTCATAGACCTTGTAAATAGGCAGCCTTGGTGGATAGTACCAACTTAGACAAGGACAAGTGAATCATAGGCAGAGTCATAGTGACCTGCCCCCTGAACCTTTACCCAGCTGATTCCCTGTTCTGAAAGATATCTGTACTCCCCCTGAACAGCTATGCTCCTGTGTCATCCCCTTCCCCACATCCTGCATTTTTGTGTTTATAACCCCTGTGTTAAAAAGTAAAAATTATGATTTGATAATAAAAAAAAAAAGTTGCTTGGGTGAAGGATTCATTAGGCCCTACCTACCATGAGGAACTATGGGCAGTTAATGGTTTCTAGGGGAAGGAAGAGACATCTTCTCTAATCACATAGCTACTGGTAAGTTTCCTGTGCTCCTATAAATAAATGTTCACCCAGGATCCTGTAAGTGACCTAATTAAAGTCATAGGGTCACAACCCCCTGTCAAAGTATATGAAAGCAGGAGGAAGCCGAATTGCAAAAACAGGTCATTTTGGGTGGGGTGGGGCACAAGAGAATAATGAGAGTAAACATGAGCCATATATAATGTTATATACAAGCATGAATCATTCCAATCTGATTGTTGTATTAAATAACAGAGTATCACAACACCCCCCCAAACCCACCCATTCATGTTATGATGCATTCAGAAACCTACAATAATTCCTTGCTTTGGAGGACCTGGACAGTATCTGTTATGTAACAGCCCCACCTTTCTCAGACTCCTGCTCGGCCGTCCATCATATTTAGTCAATGATGGTAGAGAAGGACCTGGATCCTTCTTCCTTATAGCTCACCCTCTAAGCAAGCTCATAGAAAAGCACACGGAGTTAGAATGCTGCCAGGCAGGAGACACCTCTGAGAGAGCAAACTATGCTTACCTGATCTAGTCCCTTAGTTCTCAACCAAAGCCTGGCCCAGTCACTGCAAACACTTCACAACAACAGTACCTCATACTCAAACTGTCAAGGCCCTCTCTCTCCTGTGCCAATACCTCCACCATTTCTTATTGAATCTCCTCTCTCCTGGACTCATCCTCTCAGGGCAGACCCTGTGTGTTCTCTTCTACCCACATCACCCCTTGATGTCCTCCTACCTTCATGGATTTTAGCAGAAGGTTGGGACCCTATGACTTTAATTAGGTGGCTTACAGGATCCTGGGTGAGCATCAATTTATAGGAGCACCTGCAACTTACCAGTAGCTGCATGATTAGAGAAGAGCTTGCTCCCTTTTCCAGGTGTTCCTGGACCTACACTGATTTTTGTTTCTTGCTTTCTAGACAGGCCTGGAATGCCTTCATTCCTCTCATGGCCTCACACTACATCCAAAAAGGCCCCATATAAGTGTCTCCTTTCCATCTCATCTCAAGACAAATTTCCTTAGAAAGTGTTTAGCACTTTCTTCATTGTAGTGACATCATACTGAGGAACTGAAGAAGTAGTTCTTAGATGTTTTATCCTCTATTTTAATGCTTTTCTCTGCATTTATAATATCTTCCTCCACTCTTTACATCTACTGATTTTCCATAAGGCTATTTGTCCTTCTCAAATGCCACCCTCTTGGTGACACCCTGTCCTCTCCCAGAATTCTTCATTGCAGCAAACATGCATCTATCTGCTCTTATTAGATAGAGATTCTCTTCTAATGTCTGAGAGGTAACGAAGTTGTTCCAGGCAGAGAAAGATCATAGAGATAGATAGATAGATAGATAGATAGATAGATAGATAGATAGATAGAGATAATGGTTGGTTATATTTGAACATATATTTGCCAGTTTTTGTCCATATACATGTGTGTGTGAGTGTGTGTGTGTTAGTCATGTTTCTATTGCTGTAATAAATACCATGACCAAAACAACTTGGAGAGCAAAGGGTTTATTTTATCTTACATTTACAGTCCATCACTGAGAGAAGTCAGGGCAGGAACTCAAGAGACCATGGAGAAACACTGCTTGGTGATTTTCTCAGTCTATTTTTTTATAGCATCCTGGACCACCTCCCCAGGGGCAGAACCACCCATGGTGGACTGGATCCTCCCACATCAAGCATTAAATCAAGAAATGGTCCCTCAGATTTGCTTATAGGCAAATTTGATGCAGGCATTTTCCCTGTTGATATTCCTCTCCCCAGAAAGCTTTAGCTTTGTCAAGCTGACAAAAACCAATCAGCAAAATGAAAGTACACAAAGGCTTGAAGGTAAATATTTAGAAACTGAAAGGAACCCAGCATGAACAGAGCACAGCTCCAACATGTGAAGGTCTGAGAGTTGCAAGGAGCTGACGCAGTCAGTGGGCAAAGACTGGCATCGCAAGAGGTTCAGACACAACCACCTTCTCCTTCTTCGATTCTGACGTTGGAGGCTTGAATATGAAAATTGGAGGATGATTAAATCAACCTTAGAAGAGTAGTAAGTGTTTTCAGATGTAGGAGGTAGGGACACAAAGAACAGAGATGGGGGGGGGATGGATTTAGGAGAAAGAAATTGTGAGCAGAGCTATTGTAACACATAAGCATTGAGCATGTAATATTATGACATACTAACAAGCTTAATCACACTAGAAGCAGTCTATCAAGGTGTAGAGCTCAATGGTTACATGCTCAACCTGCACACATAAGGTCCTACATCCAAACCCCCACAAGTAAAAGAAGTGTGGCAGCTTCTGCTTGATTTGATGAGACAGCAACAGGCTTGGGATAAATAAAATAAGGAGGATACTTACAAGTGACAAATCATCTTAGAGCCTCTGCTAAGTCAAGACCCAGAGACAAGAAGTTAGAAATTGATTGGGGAAAGTAGGGGGCTCCACCTTGCTGTCTGAATGAGTCACAAGCAAAGAATTTCCCCACCCAACAACCCAGCTTTTTTAACAGAAGCCCAAGAACCCAGAGCTTTAAGCCCTTCTCTTTTTCCTGATACAAAGACGGTCTTAAGAAGTCAAAGTAGTCAGAGTCAGCCCCACACATACATAAACAGATTAGCTCAGGAATGGAGGCCTGCACTGAACGCACCAGCATCAGCCAGCCTAAGAGGGTCCAGCTTTGTACACAAAGCAGTTAAAAAGACCATCCCATTACATCAATGCTTATCACGTACTGACACTGTAGCAAGTACGGCTAGGCTGTTGTACTTTAAAAACCCTTGCCCCAAAGCATATGTTGTCCTTGCTTTTGAGGGTACAACCTGAAGTGACCTTGTCAGCAGCCAAGAGGCGTGTTTCAAAGTTTGTGTGTTCAGGTCATTCTTCGCTTAACTCTTGTTTTCCATCATTTCCCAGGAGGCATGTGATCATTCAGAATGCTTCACTTTCAGAAGACAGAAACCAAGTCAAAACAGTCCAAACAAATAATGAAGTCCATGTAATTACAGGGTACAGGGATGGATCTCTGGTCCCACGATGCTGGACCCACATTAAATAACATCTGTGACTGTTACAGTGTTGTTCAGCTATCAACCCAGTTCTTTTCCTAAACACCAGCTTCCCTAAGTGGCCAGGGATTCTGACCTTGGGGAAGATCTGACCTCTTACATCTTATATTAAAAGTCCCAGGCTGATTCTAAACTCCTGTTGGATTTCATATCCTCCTCATAGACCATCTGCTGTTCTTCAATAGAAAGGACATTCTGTGTCCACCGAGTGACAGTTCCATCAGAGTTACAGTGAGAAGGGATGGCATCTTTTTAATGTAGATATGTTAGGAAGTTCCAAATAGTTGATGCCTACCACATGTTTTAGCTTTGGACAAGTAATTTAACCCTGTGAGCCTTGGTTACCTTGGTACTTAAAAAGTGAATAATAACACCTACTAGACAGGATGTTGAGAGTCATATTAAACGACTTGGCACATAGGTGTTTGTTATCTTTGTTATTCCTAGTACAGTTATTGTTTTATTTTGGGGACTGGGTTTTTTTTTTTCATTGTTGTTGTTTGTTTGGGGTTGTTTTTGATATAGGGATATGAATTTAAAACCCATCCCAGATTCCCAGATGTCTGAAGTACTCCTGTCTCTAGGGTGGAGTCTTCTTTGGCCCTGCAGCCAGACGCCTTGTACAAGCCAGGCCTGTGTGCCAAGGTTACGCTGGTTCACCATCTGACGGCCACAGAGCAGTGAGTAGTAGCTCCTAGGCCCCAGCAATGTCAATACTACCTTCCTGACTCCGCCCATTGTATCTAGAGGAAAGTGGCTGCTCATTGTCTTCCAGAGCTCCCCCCAGGAAGCGTGATATCACCCTCTAACAAAAGCGGGAAAGCTGACAGATCTGCTGAGATGGGTGTGACCACCACACACACGCACACACACACACACATACACACACACACACACACACACCTCCCTGGTCAAGCCCTGAACAAGAAACTGTGACAAACAGGGAGCAAACAGCAGCCACCCACAACATCCCTCAGCCTAACAACTCCTGTGACTGATCCATAAATGTTGTTGAAACAGAGACTCTCTGTGTCTCCATTTCTGTCACTTCCACACCATGTCAACCGTGTCCCCATGGGAATTCATTCCCCATCAGCAACAAATGTGCCAAAGAGGAAAGATTCTGCTCATCTGGCAGATTCTGAGCTTCAGTCGAGCTTCCACAGCCTTGGGGAAGGAACAGGGTCAGACGGCTGAAGAGACATAGCAAGCAACAAGGTGCTTGCTCACAGTCTCTAAGATTCACATCGTGGAAGGAGAGAACCAAACCAAACTCTGACTTCCATGTGTATCACACACACACACACACACACACACACACACACACACAGAGAGAGAGAGAGAGAGAGAGAGAGAGAGAGAGAGAGAGAGAGAGAGAGGTAAATAGGTCTTGGAGGTAGATATAAAGAGAAGCAAGCATGGCTCCATCTAAAAAAAAAATAATCCTCTGTGTTTGTGATGTGAGCTAAGGAAGAGCCTGGTCTGGCTGGTGGGAATTGGGTTATCAGTTTTAAATTCCAGAAATAAGGGAGGCAACTTTAGATGCTGCCTTTCCTGGAGGCTGGGAGTGATGCCAGCTGATCTGGCCCCCTCCCAGATCTGGTTTAGCCAACGCAGCTGCCTGGCTCTCTGTAAAGAATCTCATCTGTAGAGTAATGCTACAGGCCTGCAGCCTGTCACCCTGGTGCCTGCATCTTACTCTCCTCCCCCCTTAAAACTCTGTGGCTAGCAACATCAACTGTCTAAAAAAATCTCAAGAAAAACTATGGATTGGTTTTGCAGTTTCTACTGTCCCCTGGCTGCTAACTCAAAAAAAAAAAAAAAAAAAATCCCTGGCTATCAAGATATCTATGTAGCAGTCACTTGCCTAATTCCCTTCTTTTGAATTTCAGATCTCAAAAGACAAATTTTGCTCAGCATTTCCCTTTAAATGCAATCTTAACATCAACACACAGAGAACCATCATTTTTTGCTCTATCCTTGCCCTTCTACCAGATGCTTCTGCCATGTTTCCCAGCACTTGGAATGGCTCTGCCTCCATGCAAACCAGAATACTGCTCCCCGCCCCCGTATGCAACCAGTCACTAACCCTGCATTTTCTTCTAAGGCTGTTTCAAACTTCCTCGGCATTCTTGCAGCCTTCTTCCCAACAAGGTTGAGAAGCGATACTGGACCGGCCTACAATCTCCTCTGCTTTAACCCATTCTCCACATTAATGTTACAGTGATTCTCCCAGATGACTAATACCCTGCTAAATTGCAACACACTGAGAGCAAAGTACAAGCTAATTAAAATGGTCTCCAAGGCCCTTCCTAGGCTGACCCCAACCTTAATTTAATACTTTAAATCCAACTCTGCTCCGTTTCCTGCAGTTTCATACTCCCAGCTGTCTTTTGGGTTGCTTCCTCTAATGGAAAGTCTTGGTTTTTATTTTTGTTTTTCTTCTCAGTTTTAACATCATGTAGGCCTCCTGCAGTCTCAGCACCTTGGAGGCGGAGACAGAAGAATCTCAAGTTCACCACCAGCCTGAGTACAAAGTTACAAACCAGCCCAAGGCTTTCAATGAGACCCAGTCTCAAAAAATGGTTGTGCAACTCATAAATATTCTTGAAAATATTCGTGATTGTTTAGGAGCTCTTGAAAAGAAAACTTCAACCTGCAAATTTCCCAATGTCATTTTTCAATTTTTAAATAAGTAGTCAATGAAGTCATTATAGTGGTTAGACTTTTACTTAAATGTTTACTGTACATTTAAATTCTAATTTGAATTTTGTATAATGCTAAAGAACAACCCCAGGGCTCTGTAAACTCTAAGCATATACTCTGCTACTGAGCTACGTCCCCAGACATTAGTTGTTGAAACAGAGACTCTCTGTGTAGCTCAGGCTAGACTTAAATGCCTTATGCAATTCAGTCTCATTTTGAACTCCTAATCCTCCTGCCTCCACCTCCTAAAGGCTGGTATAAAGGGTGTGTGCCTCTGAGTTGTGAATTCAGCTCACTAATAGAGTGTTTGCCTAACATGCATGAGGCCTTGAATTTGATCCCCAGCAAAGCAAAACACAAACAGAAATGTTTATATACAATTTAGATGTTGTAATCTCATTTTGTATCACTGGATCTAAGAAATATATCTGTCATACTTGTAAATGTTTTTATTTTGCATAAATTACAACTAAATCATTTGTCACAAAATCCTACAACTCATCAGCCATTTTTCCTTTAGAAACACGAGCATTGTAAGGTAAAGAGGGAGAGTGGACAACCTTTGTTTATATTCTTAGTTTCTGGTACTGTACATGACCCAAAGTACATCTCCAATAAGTCACCACTGACTGAAATCAAAGACTTAGAAATAAGAACACCAAAAAATTCATTAGATGTCTATTGAATAAAACATCTGCATATGTTAAAGGAAGTATGCAACAATTATAAAATGCCTAATACTAAGTAAAAATCTAGCTAAACATCCTTTAGAATTTATAATTTATTTTATATTTATTTTGATGTCCAAAGAAAGAAATGTTCTTTTTACTTAAAAATTTACCCTTTAAGATAACGATAACTATTATTTTCATTGTATAAGAACCCATCCACTATAAATATTACTTCGATGTGGCTTCAATCCTGTCTACAACAGACTTTTCCCCTCCACACCAATTGTTCCTTACCACAACTGTTAAAATCTATTCAGTTTTGAAAATCACTATAAGTCAAATGCGTGCACTGATAAGAATAGAAAATGAATGGCATCTGTTGTAAAAGACTTTAAGAATCTAATTGAGTTAATTCTACTTGCCCCAAACTCAACAATACATTGATTGGCTGCACTGAATTAGGAGAAAGCCATGAAGAGGAAGTGCTGACTAGAGAAGGCTGCACTGTTAAGATCACTGGCTTCCATTCCTAAGGACCCAAGTTAGATTCCCAGCACCCATATGGCAGCTTACAGCCGTCTATAACTCCATGAATCCCAGGGATCCAGTGACCTCTTCCTGTCTCCACTGGCAAAGGGCACACACACAAACACACACACATACACACAGTACATAGACTGATACACCCAAAGCATCCATACAAATAAAATAAGTTTAAAATTTTAAATTGCTGGTTTCCAAAAGGGTAAGATTCCATGAACAAAGGCTGAGACAAAAGGATGTATAGATTTTTGAAGGTGGTCTTGATATGTACCATGACCAGGGATGAATGAATAAAACCTTGAAGGGCTCAACCATGTTAAGGTATTGTGGGAAAAGAATAAAAGTGCTGAGACTTTACCCACATGCTGGGAAAGATAGTAGCACTGTTGCTTTGCAGAGATGCTGGTAGCAGACGTCTCCTTTAATTACATTGACTTAATTGAGGGAGTTCTTACTGGCTGACATTTGACATGCAGCATCATGTTTGATCCTTAGAGCAACCCTGAGAAATGAATATTCTCATCCCAAAAGATGAATGGTGAACGTGCTGAGATTATCCACTTTGGGCTTTGATATTATAAACTCAAGTTTGCGATTCCTCATCCATGTTTTAAACTGTTGAATCTTGCCGGCTAGTTTGCTGTGAGGGTTCTCTGGGATGTTTAAGGGTATACTGTAACAGCATGTTGAAATGATATCATTTCTCACTTGCACCTAATTTATGCATCATATTTCACACAAGCATAGCCCCTATTAATTTTGTGTCTTATCAAAGCCTACTTATTTTTCACAAAAATTTTAAATTAACCATTTTTTCTCCTATAATGAATATCCATAATCTATTTTTAACCCAAATAACAAAGTTGATATTTAACTATTTTTAAAATGATGTCTTTTGCTTTGGGCCCATCGTTCCAGATTAAAGAACTTTCTTGAATCCTGATTCTGTGTGCTTACTAGAAAACCTCCTACTAGGAGTCAAAGGTAACTTGGTCACACCTATCTTTTGAAGGGTGGAACTGTAAGTAACAAATTATTATCTTCAGAAGAATTCAGAGACAACCTATCTAAAGCCCCAAGAGAAGTGGCTCTCAACCTCTGAGTCATGATCCCTTTGAGGGTCACAAGTCAGGTATTTACACTACAATTCATCACAGTAGCAAAATTACATTTATGAAGAAGCAACGAAAATAATTTTATGGCTGAGGGTCACCACAACATGAGGAACTATATTAAAGGGTCACAGCAGTAGGAAGGCTGAGAACACTGTTCTAAAAGGACTCAGCATAGTCTTTTGAGGTGGACTTGGATAATTCTTTTCCTCCTGGAGAGATGTCTTAGAAGAATTAGACTCTTCCTGGAAGTTCTCTCAGGGCAGGGCTGAGAGGGAAGTGCTAATGGCAGCAATGGTCAGAAAACAGAGTTTCTGAAGAAGCCCAGATCTTCCCTTGGAAAACAATTCCAAAAGGTGTCCTGATCCCAGTCCAAAGAGAAGGCTCCTCCTGGGACCACTTTCCTGACCTTACTATTGCATTTCCTTTGCCAGTCCAGACAACATCTCTGCTATCTCTGAATCCAGTTGTTTAAAATGTCACACAAGACAGGAAGGACAGCTGAAGATGTGTGACCTGAAGACTTCCTATCAGTGTGAATCAGATAGGACATCCATGATGAAACAGAAGAGGTAGGTTTTTTTTAAGTGTATACAATTTTTTAGAGCATGCAGCCAGGTTTGGTGCAGATAGGCAATTAAGGAGGAGGTAACACCACTAAGTTACATGAGAACGTGTCTGTAAGCTGAAATTGCCAATAATTTTCAAGTGGAAGGAGCAAGCACCAGAATCTTGAGTTGTTATGGAAGCCACAGCCTCTTCCAATTTGTGTAGTAGCAGGCTGCTTTGCCACCCAGAGCAACCTTTATTGAGGCAGGTACAGAGTCCACCAAGTAGACTATACATATAAGCTCTCTATCCCCTGCCACATTAATGAAGTATACTGTTAGAGTCTGACTTAAAGAAAGAACTCCTGAGGCTGTGTCTGTGGTCACCAAGCCTCAAGCATTCATCTTCATGGAAGCTTAGATACAGAATGTAAGTTAGGAATCAACAGAGACCTTCAGCAGAAACTAAGCTTTCTGTGTCCTTCTTGTCATCCCCCCCCACCCCCCGAAATCAGTTTCAAGGAACTAAAGTCAAGCATTAACAAGACAACTTTTTCACACCAGAACTTTTTTGTATGAATTTATGACAACTTTTCTAAACTTATATTGCAAAATGCCATACCAAAATCACTTAAGGAGAAAGAGTAAGTTAAAACAGTTCTGTGTGTATGTTTGTACACATGCGTATGTGAGCATACTATTAATTTATTTAACTTAAAACTACATCAGAGCGAAAGTAGACACTTAGACTTTGTATTATTATAATCTCTGGTATAAAATCAGTCCCATATTCTATATCACTGATCAGTGTGACTTGTGGAAAGCAAGACGAAAACGAGGAACCTTAATAATTATTTAAAAGTACATAATAACAAAGACATCAATGTACCTCTACTTTAATATAAAGACAAATACATATGTGTAACAATATATTATGTTTTATGTTATATTATAATATACTATAACTAATATAAATTACTACATAAGTAATTGACATCATCTTAGATACTCTTTAAGCAATTTGTGTTACTCTTAAAATATTATTAAATTTATGATACATTAGTTGTTGAAATCAGATTGAAGAGCTATATGAAAAATTGTACACAGTTATTCACACTTTACTGAGTTAATTTTTTTGAATACTTAACAAAATATTTAAAGATATAGAAAAATATAAAAGTAACATCAAAAATGTTTCCTTTATCAAATTCTATTACTGTGTATAGCCTCACCATTAAGTTTGGTAAAATTTTTCCCAAATTCATCTCCTATGTCAATTATATTTTTATCACTTTAATTAGAATATTTTCAAACCAATGTGGGAATCCTGTGGCAATGATAACGCACTGTGATCTGCAGTTTGGGTCCTGATGTTTCTCCCGGCATGATTTACCTATGCTGGGTAGGTTGCAAGGCACCCTACTGTGTAGAGTGTGATATACAAAACCCAAGCTCATCCTGGTTGCCCATTCTACAGGACTTGGCAAAATACTGAGTCCAGTGAGCTTGGTAATTGCTTACATTTTAGTTAGCTTCATAGGACTAATCTTTATGATTTATTCTATGTGAAACATCAAAAAATTAAAGTCAGTGGCATAGTCCTAACTTTTTGGACCCCTAACTAAAAGACAAAAAGCCCTCAATTGGACGACTAGAATTAAAAAGGATGGCGATATATATAATCTTTACAGAAAAGTGATCTTGTTTTTACTTAACAACGACATTTTGTACACTGCTAGGTAAGAATTGTGTTTCTACCAAAAAAAAAAAAAAAATCATTGCAGACTTTCTTTAAAGTAATTACAACCCGATTTTGTTGCTATGGATAAGAAAAAACCAGAATGAGAGCCAAGAAAGAATATACCAGAATAAACAGACCCCTTCAAATGACTTATTGGTGACTTACTCAGTCCTGGAGAGGCCGTTGGCAACCCAGGAGGCAATATCTATCTACAAGAGATGGCTAGAAAACCCAGCTGGTGCCGCGGGGAATCTGAACTTCAAAACCTTTGCATGTGTAAACTGGAGAGTCACAGAAAAGCAGTGTCAGCGTCACCAAATTGAAGGTTTGGTGAGAGAGAGAGAAAGGCGAAAAGTCACTGTTTTTAAAACATGACACAAAAAAAATAAACATCAAGCCAAAACTTACCATGAAGGAGCAAGCTGACTCCACAGAGAACTAAGCCGGCTAAAGAGTCCATACTTCCCCAGATCTCCCCATCCAGCGTCCACAGATGAGCATGAGGTCCCTGGGAGCCTTTCAAAAACCCACAACTTTGCGACTTCCCACTCGCATGGTCTACTCGCTCTTGTTTACAAGTCGGAGGCAAGGAGGAACACCACAGAAGCAGGCGGTAACAGTCTCATTTCTGTCTGAGCACAGGGAGTTTTAAGTTCCTTTTTCCTGTTTCCTTTGTAGATTAGGATGGGAAAGGCTGTATCTTAAAGGCACTTGGTATCAGCAGGGCTTGGGGCAGAGCGAGCCCTATCCATCTTGCCCTTCATCCAAGCGCTTATCTTCTCCTGCTCCTGCTCCTGCTCCTGCCTTAACTGGATTGTGGGGCAGAGGGATCTTTGTTACAAATAAGGTCCTGGTCAGCATTTTCAGAAACAATAGGGGTATCCTCTCATAGGCCAGGAATTGAATAACAAGCCCTCCACCTATGTATGGTATGCGATGAGGACCAGCCCTTCCAGGCTAAGCAGTTCTCTGGGGTGCATTTGGGATCCCTGACAAAAGGGGCTTTGGGGCATGGGGAGCAGCATTTGCTCCCGTGTTTGCGTTTTTTTCACTCACAGGGTTTGAATTGGGCAAAGAAGTTTCCTGTGATGAGAAATCATAACCTGGAAGGCAATCAATTTGAGGGAGCGTGGTTGAGGTCAGCTCTCAGCGGAGCCGCTAGAGACCAGATTCCACAGCCATTAGCCTATTTTCTTACACCCAGATGGCCTGTCTGTTGGCCCTGAGCCCAAATATACGCATGCTACTGGCTACAGCTTTAATTTTTATTAGCATTTCATCTGAGGGTGATCTAATTTGTTGGAGAGTTTGGCACAGGAAGATTTTAGTAATGTGAATAATTTCATAGTTATTGGCAAACAGAATTTCAGATGCAAATTATATACAAAAATATGGGGGAGGTACTTTTTGAGAGAGACGACTTGCTCTACAGCTTAGGCAAGCCTGGGACTAGCCAAGAGCTCATGATAGCAATGCTTCTTCGGCCTCCTGAGTGTTGATAACTAAACCACACCCCTGGATTTACCCAGAGATTTTAAAAAATTAGGCAGGTGAGATGGCTTAGCCAGTAAAGCCAAGACTGAGTTTAATCCAAAGCCCATGTAATGGAAAGACAGATACCTGAAAATGTATTTTACATGTGGCCTAATTGTATACACACATACATAAAGGATACAAACAACAAAGATATAAATCATTTCTATAAAGACCCCAACAAAAGCGATTATGTCTACAGGAGCAGAGAGAATAATGAATTCTCCAGCCAGCTCAGGCTCCTGAACCTTACCTAGGTGATTATTTGCTCTCAGTGTGAATGAAGCAAGCATTCCATTAGACACCTGACTTTGCATAAAGGAAGGATCGCTCCTCCCTTTCCCACGAGCCACAGGAAGAGACACAGTGCTGCTAGTCTTGGTGGATTTCTGCCCTAAAATTTATCACTTCGGGCTGAGTGTGAGTGCCCATAATGCTTCAACCTGCAGGGGTAGATAGCTCAGCACACCTGAGGGCAGATACTGACTCAGCCATAACAATTCAAGAGCAGTCACTGAGTACTGGTAATGCTTCCAACCTGAGGGGTGCATATCCCTCCCTGTTCAGTCCTCAGGCACTCCTGAGGGCAGACACTGGCTTGGAGGTAAGACTATGATATCTTTTATCGGTTCCAGCAACTTTTAAATGTCGATAGTATTTCCCTTCATGGGTTTTGTTTTTGTGTTTAAGACAGTGTTTCATTATGTAGCCGTGACTGACCTGAAACTCAGATGTTATAGCCAGCCTTCAACCACCCTCCTCCCTGCCTTGGTTCCCCAGATGCTGAGGCTAGAAATGTGAACCTCTACACTTGACTCTCCATGGGTGTTTTAAGAAGATTAAACCACTGGAAAGACAGTAGTGGTGTAAACAAATGACACCAGCACATTGGAAATGGATTAAGAGTTCAAGGTCATCTTTAACAATATAATGAATTCATCCTAAACTACTTGTGGCCCTGTCTCAAAAATCTAAATAGTCATATCAATATGTTAAATTATCTGGTACTGTGCCTAGCATCTTGATTTTCATTAGATCTTAGGAAGCTTCTTTTCATCATCTTTTTAATATGTTCTTTATTTAAGTCCAAAGAGCTTCTGCCAAAAAGGCATTTTCTAGAATTCCTGAGAAACCTCTAAGCTTGGTATTGAAAAAGTTCTAAGAATAAACTCTTTGAGTTCTAATCCCAGGTCTGCTGTAATCACTCCCAAGTCATCCTGTTCCTTCAATTTCTTTTTATTTAATTATTTTATTTATTTACATTCCAAATGTTGCCCTCCTTCCCAGTCCCCTCTCCCAGAGTTTGTCACCCCCTCCCCCTTTGCCTCTGAGAGGGTGCTCTACCACCCACTCACCCACTCACCAGCTCCCTGACTCACTCACTCAGCCTTAGCCCCACCCCCACCTTGTCCCCTCCAGCATCCTTCTTCCTTGAGGCAAGTCTCTAGAGGATTAGGAACATTCTCTCCTACTGAGGCCAGACAAGGCAGTCCTCTGCTACATATGTGCCAGGGACCACAGACCAGCCTGTGTATGCTCTTTGGTTGGTGGCTTAGTCTCTGGGAGTTCTGAGAGTTAGTTGACACGTGTTCTTCCTATGGGATTGCCATCCTCTTCAGCTCCATCAAACCTTCCCCTAACTCTTCCTTAGGGGTCCCAGACCTCAGTATAATGGTTGGCTGTAAGTATCTGCATCTGTCTCAGTCACCTGCTGCTAGAGCCTCTCAGATGACAGCCATGCTAGGCTCCTGTCTGCAAGTACAACATGGCATCAGTAATAGCGTCAGGGTTTGGTACCTGCCCATGGGATGGATCCCAAGTTGGGCTGGTCACTGGATGACCTTTCCTTCAGCCTCTGCTCCATTTTTGTCCCTGCATTTCTTTTAGACAGGAACAATTCTGGGCCAAAAATTTTGAAGGTAGGTGGTTGGCCCCATCTTTTCATTGGGGACCCTGTCTATTTAAAAATCAATCTGGAAGTTCCTTAGAAAATTAGAAATAGTTCTACCTGAAGACCCAGCTACTCCTGGGTGTATACCCAAAAGATGCCCCACCATACCACAAGGATACATGCTCCACTATGTTTATAGCAGCCTTATTTATAATAGCCAGAAACTGAAAACAACCCAGATTTCCCTCAACTGAAGAATGGATATAGAAAATGTGGTACATTTACACATTAGAATACTACTCAGCTATTAAAAACGAGGACATCATGAATTTTGTAGGGAAATGGACGGAACTGGAAAATATCCTGAGTGAGGTAACCCAGACTCAAAAGGATATGCCTGGTATGTACTCACTGATAAATGGATATCAGCCAAAAAGTACAGAATACCCATGATACAACTCACAGACCATATGAAGTTTAACAAGAAGGAAGGTCCAAGTGAGGATGCTTCAGTCTCACTTAGAAGAGGGAACAAAATGATCATGGGAGGCAGAGGGAGAGAGGGAGAGAGGGAGGGAGGGAGGGAGGGAGGGAGGGAGGGACCTGGTTGGAAGAGAGGAGGAGGAGGGAAAAGGGGAACAGGATCAGGTATGGGGGGAATCAGGAGAGAAGCCCAGAATGCCAAGAGAAATTAATGGAAATATGCATCTTTGGGGGTGGGCTGGGGAGCAGGGGGAACCTCCTAGGTTTCCTTAGCAGCTGGTCAAAAGCCTGAACAAATTTTCTCTAGGACAGCGGCGTCTTTAGGATGTGGTATAACTTACAGGCATAAAACGAAGTTAATCATGGGCAGACAGTCTAAGATCTTCTACCTGGGAATATCTGTTCCTTGAGTCTCAGAATGTAGAGAGCCAATCAAAGAACAATAATGAGAGCTTCCTAACACCTGGGGCCAATAAGTCTGGAGAATTGATGGGCAGTAGGTTCGGAAGTTTTGAAACAGGTTGGCTAGCTGAGTTTGCCACTTCCATCTCTGGACAAGCTGTTTTCCAATGCATAGTGTAGGGTGCTTGGACATGCTCAGAAACCTTTAGAAAGCCCGGTGTGGTCATTATTAGTGCACCTCTATTCTCTGAAGAACCTTGTTGAGGACATGGGACTCAGCTGTATCCTAAGCCATCTACTGGAAAGGTCAGGATGATGCCCTCACCCTGCTATCTTCTAGTTTTCAGCTTCTGAAGGGTCTTTGAAGACCACTCAAACTAAATTAGGTCTTCCCACTAGTTTCGTCTATTACCCTTCATATCTTTTATGGTACTAATCATGTGTTTTATGCCTATCTTTTTTATGTCCTCCCCTGCTCTCTGACTACATCCTCCATGAGATTGGGAACACACCTTAATTCTTTACCACTAAATCTCCAAGACTTAGCACACACAGTGCAGGGCATATAGTAGCCCTTTCGTAAATTAGGTTTCATTATGGCATTTTCAAACATAATTAGCTTTTGTTAATTCTCCTTCTCCCTTCCAATGTTTTCCTATTCCCATGACCCCACCTTGCACCCTTCTATCTCCCCTTCATAGTAGGTCTTATATAAATATTTAGTGAGCTGATAAAAATTAAGGTACTACCATTGTTACTCATATGCTTACGTCAAGAACAGGGCTTTGAAGTCAGGCAAAGCCATATATTACTTGTTGAGTCTGTAATATACTATCTGATGATGTGGACGGTTGAATTCAGGCCTCTAAACTTCAGATGCCATATCTTTGAAATGGGAAGAAATAATAATTTGTATCAAATACATATTGAATAAAGGCACTAAAAAATGTGCTCCAAAATTCATGGTCTAGGAGCATTGTTGATAATAATCAAAACTAGGAAACAGTATGAATGGCAAGAGAATGGATGCCTGTTCTGGTACAGGATAAATGCCCAAATGCTAGAGTACAAGGTGAGGCTGATGGGTGTGGAGTGGTGAAGATGTTAGATATGGTGATTGGAGAAAGACCTGAGGAGAAGGGGTGAAGTATTTATGCAATCACATATACATAACAAACATACTGGACCTTACTTAAAGTGACTGCTTCTGTGGTGTAATGAACCAAAACTGACCACTGTTACTCTATTCTTCATGCTGTTCTCCAACCCCAGTACCTTCTAAAGTAGTGGTTCTTGACATGTTGGTTACGACCCGCCCCTGGGGTCAAACGACACTTTCACAGTAGCAAAATTAGTCATGAAGTAGCAACAAAATAATTTTATGGTTTGGAGTCACCACAAGATGAGGAACTATCTAAAAGGGTTGCAGCATTAGGAAGGCTGAGAGCCACTGTCCTAAAGTAATGGGCATACATATGAAAAGGGGCTAAAGGGGAGTCCTTGCAACAGTCGAGCCTTGGTAGTAGATGAATTTAAAACATCTGCTGGTAAATAGAGTGAATCCAAGTGAACCTTGCCTGTAGGTAAAAACAACACGGCTGGGGAACCACAGGGTTCCTCAGGCCACGCTGTGTGTAGTTGGCTGGGAACGCCCTGGGTTCCTCCAGCTGGAAGTTAGGCCCAGCTGCTTTCTGAAGGCCTCTCCACGGTTCCTCACTACACGGCCCCAACACACGAGGAAGTCCTTGGGTTTCCAAAACCAGTTTATTGGCATGATGGATGGTGGATGGATCTGGATGCACACCCGCTAAAACCCAGGGCCGACCTGAGTTAAATAGGGATGGGAAGAGGGGGAGGGGCTGGGGAGGAATGCTTAATTGACTCCACCCTCTGGCCTTCAGGTACCTTATTAGTATGTAAATCTCTCTAGGGCCTGGGGCCTGTTCATCACACCCTCCACCTGTAAGTGACTGAAGGATGAAGGTGGAATGGCAATTAGACCTCCGTGTTAGGCCTGACACTTGCATACAACAGGTCTTGAGAAGTCAAATCAGGTGTCTGCAACCTGGAGCATAGCCTAGGCATTCTGAATTCTGCTGGTCAGTGGCTCTGAGTCTTGGTGTTATCACCTCTGGCTTCATACAGACTTCCATGAAGATTGCTGTAAATCTGCAGTACTTAACAGTGACTAGCAGCAAAGGAAGGACCATCAACAATCAAGTCCTGGCCTTCAGCCAGACCAGGGCAGCTAAAGTGGCAACACCCACTGTGGAGCTATGGAAAATACCTGACCCTCCAGACTGCTTTACTGAAACCCTGTCAGTGATTGTAGACACTTTTACTTTCTTTTCTTTCTCTTTCTTTTTCATTAATCCCTTTCTTTGTCTTAAGCACCTTACCAGTAAGTGCTACACTAAGTCCTTGTAAGAAGAGACACAAAAAGAGATGATGCGTTCTCTGCTTTTGAAGCTCATAATTACACAAGCCAGTGACTGCATCATAATAACAGGAAAAGTTGAAAAACAAAACCAAGCATTGTGTGATTAAATGCCAGAGGGTGGTACTGGCAGAAAGAAGTTCCGTAGTCCTTTGCTTTGGTACCCTTCAGGCCATAAATCACCAGTTCACAGACCATTTTTTAATCTTCCTGGTGTTTGCTAGACACAGGTGTCAACTTCTCAGATACAATTACAGCCCTTAAGGCAGAAGCTTAGTGATTTCTTTCAGATGAACCTGTGTTGTTCAAGCAAAGAGGGACCAGAATGAACCTCAACCATTATGAGACAGGAAACTTCAAAAACTAGCCAGGCTTCCTCCACACGTTGTTTTGGGGCATGGTGTTTTATCTCAATGATAAAAAGCAAACTATATATTCAAGATGAGCTACCTGGATCACATGGTAGTTCTAGTTGCGCTTTTTGAGGCTTCTCCATATTAGCTTCCTAAGTGGGTCTACTAAGTTGCCTTCCCACCAACAGTATATTAAGAGTTCTTTTTCCTCCACATCTTTGCCAGTATTTGTTACTTGTTCAATATTGTTTTAGTTGTTTGTGTTTCCTCACGTCCTTATGTATTTTCAACTTCGTCTGTTTTTAGAGAAATATGGTAGTCATTAGCAGCATTTCTTAGCATAATCACATAATGCGACATGTCAATATCACAACCTGAACAAGGTTGACAGCAATTCACATCCTAACATGAAAGGGGAATCTCATGGGTCTGTACCTACAGGCAAAGAACTACAGGCAACTAAAGAATGCAGAGAGTGAGAAAAATAGTCTTTCCCCAAGAAAAGCCTCCCAATTAGTTATTCAATACCAAGCCATCAGTCCTGAAATCATATACTTACAAGTAACATTATACAGACTGAGCAGGTTGTATGTGTGTGTGTGTGTGTGTGTGTATGTGTATATATATACATATATATGTATATACACAAATATGTATGTGTGTATTTATGCATATGTATAACTCATATGTATATATAAAAGGGAGAAAGGGAAATGATGTAATTCTATTTTAATAAAAAAACTATTAATAGATAAAGGGAGAATTCCTTTTGTTTTTTGCTTTTTTTGAAATGTTGAATTTTATTTTGCATTTAACTCAAAATTCCCCTTTATCTCATAAATTTAGAAATGTATTTAGTTTCCAAAATGCTAGGTATTTTTCAGACCTATTTGTGTAAATGATTTCTAGTTCAGTGCTGGTATGATCAGAAAACATGAGTTGAATGCTTTAGCTATTTTAAATTTGTTAAAGCTTGTTTTATGTCCCAGAATGTGGTCCCTCTTGGTCAAGGCTCCAACTCCACTGTCACTGGAATGCTCTGGAATCTTCAGTTTGGTTTGGCTACTTTACTGTGTGGTCCACTAGACTGTACTGACTTCACCTCCATGTTTTATGTTCTCAATTTCCAAGGGCAGAAAATTAAAGGTCCCACCTCTAACTACAGACTATTGTTATCTCTTTAGTTGTAACAATTTCTCATGTGATTTGTAAGTTGTTGTGTAAGTTTATTCAAATTTATGAATTTGCATTTATCCCCTTTCTTGTTAAGGTGATCCATCTATCCTGTTAAATATTGCTGTCTTTGATATTCTTTACTTGGAAACATTAAATATTAATTATGAGGGGTGTTTTTTGTAATTGGTGTTTAACACAGCAAACTTCTTATACTCCATTATTGTTTTAGCTTCATTCAGACCACCACAGGGGTACACAGAAAGAATCTGCAACTTGAGACTAAAAGTTTGCTTACCAGGGGGAACCATGGTAGTCGAGCGAGGACAGGCTAGCATTTCTGACTAGTGAACCAATAACATAAGCCAAAATACCAAAGTGTAAAATAATAAATTTAAAGAGGCAGAGTGTAGGTGCTTGGTAGAGGATGAAATATAGTGGAAAAGGTCTGGTCAGAAACAATTTTCTTTAAAAAAAAAAAAAAAAAAAAAAACAAGCCAACAAAACAAGAAACAACAAAAACAACTGACAACAAAAACAAAACCTTGGTCCACTTGTATCCCTATTAAAGTTTTTAAGAACCAGAAATGTAAGGTTTTGAGTCAGGAAGTGTCATGACCAAATTTTCATCTTTATATCACTTTGGAAGCAATGGCGTGCTAAATTTTTAAAACTTGAAGCCAAGAAAACTCAGTCAACGAATGTTGAAATGGGGCATTTAAAGGCATGAACTCTAAAACAGCATCAATGCTGAAGAGAAATGGGGATGGAAAGATGGCTCAGTGTTTTAAGCCCTTTTTCTTGCAGAGAGCCTGGGTTGCATCTCTAGCACCCACACAGTGGCTCACAGCCATTCATAACTTTGGTTCCAGAGGACTGACATCTTCTTCTGGCCGAAGTGGGCAGGAGTCATTCATGTGGTGCACAGATACACGTGTACTTAAAAACACCCATAAAATAAATGATTCTAAAAAAATTAAAGTTGGGGAGAATTGGAAATACTAAGACGATAAATACTTATTTTTAATGACTGCTAGAGGGTGGGCTAGAGGAAGGAGCCCCGAGCTAGTCCGAGATTGCTCTTATGTAAACCATTGTAAAGCACTAAAGCAGTGCCTAAGAGTGATCGCTGTCACCACCATCCTCATTGACCATAACTCACATTTTCCTCCCCTAGGCAAGGTTGAGTCAGTCTGATGTAGCACCTGGCCTCCTGTGGCAGAACGCTGGCTTCCTAATCCTTCTGCATATTAGACTATAAACCCCTCAATAATAACAATTCTGCTTTGTTTAATTCTATCTCCTGGAACAACTTTCATAAATGCTTACAGAGCTGCTTGCTGCATGAAATACAGAGACTTGAAGATGTTTTGGACTGAAGTTTATTCTGATATTTGCGAAAGCAAATGAAGACATCTCAGTCACTGAACATGCAGGGTTTTGTTCAGTTCTGTGTTGTTATCCCGATAGCTTCCATGTCAGGGAAAGCTCCCTAACGATAGTCCAACTTTGCCATAGGTTTCAAAATATCCATATGTAGGTGTCCATACATGATACTGGAGGTATCACCACCAGGCTACTTAGAAATACAGACTTGTCACAGTAAGAATAGCTAAACAGCATGCCTCTGAAGACTAAGTACCAACCCAAACTACTAGAGACCCTTCCCAAATCAAAGACCCTGCCCTTGATTCCAAGGGGAAACTAGAGGGAGACTCCATGTCGGACCACAGGGAAGTCTCCTGCCTTTCATGACTCACCAGTCCTGTTGTGAACTGTTGGCTGGGCCGACCGCACTTTATGGAGAGCATCCTGCCAAGCTCCCCAGTTTTATCTGGGGCCACTGCCCTTTACCCTCTGCACTGTAGGTACAATAGCCTCCTCTCTTTTCCTGGCACATCCAGGCTAATTTCCCACAAGACATCCCGCCCTTCTGGAGTTATGGCAACTTCTCCCGTTGTCTTAACAGCTCTCTCTGCTGTTTATCACTTCAGTGAAAGGGAAAGAAAAAAAAATCCTGAACCTGGAACACTTAGACTGTGTAGAGTCTCTTCAAGCACACAGTGCTCCCAATCCAGCCATCAGCTCCTCCCTTTGAATGTTGAAATGGGAACTCTAAGAAAGACACCCAAATTAGAAACTAACTTTTCTTACAGGGTGGTTTCCTCCTCTTCTATTTTGCAAAATACTTAAGTAGGAACATGGACCCTGTACTGCCATTTTCTGCTCTCAAGTCCGATTTGAATTGCCAACTATGATCCGAATTCTAGCTGCATGTTAATCATAATACTGTAGCCATTAACCTGCCTCAGAGAACAGATTGCCAAAGCCAGGGGTATGTTGCACACTTGTAACTCCGGCATTCAGAGGCTCAGACATAAGAATCAGAGTTTCAAGGCAGCCTGGGTTCCACAGTGAGACCATCTCAACAAAACAAGAAGAACAAAAACAACCCAGAGAATTCACATACAGGAAAAAAATGTATTGAACCCTTTATATGTGTTTAATTTGAAATGCTGCTGACAAACCCATAAACAATCTGTAAGCATACGGCCCTGACAGAGTTAGCTAAACTGGCCAACCTATAAACTGAACAAAATCATGGTCTCCCAGGAAGCACAGTATAGAACTCTAGTAATAAAGAAAGGCCTGGAATGAGAAAAACAAGACATATGTGCCCATTCCCACCCTTCCCTATCGTGTTCCACATGATACTAGGGGCTCAGCCTCCTTGTGTAATGTTCTTCTGATAGTACTTGTCTTATGAGGTTGTTAAAACACCAAATGAGATAGTGCAGGCACAGTGTTTACCACACTGCTTGGGTTATGGAAAGAAAGAAAGAAAGAAAGAAAGGAAGGAAGAAAGAAAGAAAGGAAGGAAGAAAGAAAGAAAGGAAGGAAGGAAGGAAGAGAAAAAAAGAAAGAGAAAAGAAAGAAAGAGATAAAGGAATATTACTATTTTGTTAAAGCATTTAAAATGAAGTTAATGGCCATCAGTTGCACGGAGCTCAGATGAACCAATCTCAGTGACCCATGAATATAAAAGATGAGAGCCTCAACAGCTCCATTCATATAAAACGTCAGCGATCCCAAGAGGAAAGAGCCACCATGAGCCAGAGAAGAGCCATGATGTGTGCCTTTTGCACCAAAACCTTCAGCAACAGAAGCCTCCTAACAAATAAAACTAAAGAACTAGCTTATAATGCAAATAGGAATAAAAGCAAACTTCTGCTTGTGAGGGGTAGTGTTAATTTTATGTTTTATCTACTTTTCCCTCCTAAAAATCCACTAAAATAAGGAGTCCGTAAAGCAAACAAGGCAAAGGAAATGGAAGAGAAAAGGATCTGCAAACAATTGGAAGCTAGAAACTCCCAGAGCAGTTAACTTCAGACAGAAGCATTACCAGTCACAGATCAGTGAGAAGCAGAATAGACCACAGGACCTCAGGCATCCTAAGTTAGTAGCCATGTGTGAAGGGGAATGATGGGATAAGGTAGGATTTAAAGTGGCTGTGTGTTAAGGCTAGTTAGATACAATGGCATGTTATACATGATAGAACGGCTGGGAGGGAAAATGGGGAAAGGGAATGACATCTGTATTGTAAATAAAATATCCCCAATAAAAAAGAAAAGAAAAGATGAATAGTGTCATGCAGGAGTGGTGAATACTTTCTTCAAGTATTGCTTGAGGAAAACCCTTAGTCATTTCTGCAAGGGTTAAGCATAGAATTACTATATAATCTAGAAATTCTACTCCTTGGTATGTACCCAGGGAATATGAAAACCTGTCTCCAGAATATATAGCACTGTCATAATGAACCCCAAAGTGCAAAACTTTCCAAACCTCCAACAAGTAATAAACAAAATATTGTCTTTATACAGTGGAGTATTATTTTGCAGTTAAGAATAAAATGTTGACATATGCACTTCACAAATGGACCCTAAAAACACAAGGCTAATTGTATCGAATTGTATCGTTCTACTTATATAAAATGCAAGGCAAGACAGAGTGCTTTGTGGGTGTGAGCTATTTCACAGAGGCTTCCAAGGAGAGAGGGCCTTCTTTGTAAGGGAGTAAAGAAGGGCTTTCTGGGTACATACAGACCAGGTAATAGGATTAGGCTAAAGTTTGGAACTGAATTTAAACTGGGTCTCCTCCTTCCTTTCTGGCTCACTGATGACTGGCAATATTCTCCTCCAAATAGGAACCAGCTCTGAAGAGAGAATGTCCTTCTGCAGTGGAGGTCCAGGTCAGCGGACCAATTGGGCCTTCAGGTATGCATCTCCTCAGCAGGCAGTCAACACAGATGTTCCCACCAAGGCAAAAGAGGATGCTTCCAAAAAACAGCCAGAGAAAACAGCTGAAAGAAATAATATAAGGAAAATAGAAGACAAAGACAATGTAACAAGATTAATATCAGAAGTTTGTAAGATGTCCTGTACATGAAAGAAAAGAACTTGTATAAATGCCTGTGATGGCTAGTCAACTTGACACTTCTGGGGAGAGTAAATCTCAATTGAGACATTGTCTCCATCAGCTTGGCCTATGCATATGTGTGTGGAGTGTTTTTGTAATACCTAATTGAGGTAGAAGAATCCAGCCCACTGTGGGTCTTACCACTCCAGGCAGGGGGCGTGGTCTGCATAAGAAATCTAGCTGTTTGTGACCTAGTCAGTGAGCAGCACTCCCCTGACATATGTGCCACTTTGGTTTCTGTTTCAAGTACCTGTCTTGAGCTTTTTCCCTGGTCTCCCTCTGTGACGGATTCTGAACCTATAAACTGAAATAAACCCTTTCCTCCCCTAAGTTGTTTTTGGTGATGCAACAGAAAGCAGATAAGAAAAGCTTTCAAAGACATCCATCCAATGAAATACTAGCCAGTGATACAACAGATGAGGTATCAAGCTGTGCAGAGATGTAGATGACTCTTCAAAACATATGACCATATGAAAAAAGTAGCCTGGTGATTCCAGTTACACAGTATTCTGGGAAAGAGAAACTATAGTGACATGAAAACTATTACAATGATAGCAAAAAGAGCAGTGGTTGCCAGGGCTTGGGGAATAACTATTACACGAGAACACAGCAGATTTTTAATGCAACAATGCAATTCTGTCTGGCACTATAATCATAGAAAAATAGTTTTACACATTGTCAATCCAAAGAAGTTTTCAAATAGTAAAGTCCGACAGCATGCAAAATCTTAGAAATTAATGCCTGGAGCTGAAGGGTGGAACCAAAATACAGCAAAGAATCTAGCCATAATATAAATGTCTGAAAAATGCTCACTGGGGTGGGGAGAAACCGAGGAATCTCTCATGGTCATAAATGGTAGCATTTCAAACATCCTACCATGAAAACCTCTTAATGTCAGTAAGCAGAAAATGTTCATATTTGCTAGATATGAATACTCAAAGCTGATGGTTAGTTATGAGACATTTATTGACATAAAGAAACCTTCATGATAGAATAACCCTGGGTTTTCAAGGTTATCCTAAGAGCATTCCATTCACCCTATAGTTTTCAGAAACCTGTTTACAACAGAGTAAGCAGTCCTCTCTCTCAGAACCCAGGACAGGCACTGCTGTGTTATCTTAATCTTCCACAACCACCAAAGATAGCTCGTTCCATTCCTGTTCTACCAAGAAACATTCCATAAATAACACCCAAGATCACAGAAAGTGGTTTATCTTCAATGAGTCCTTATTGAAAACAAGTAAGAGAGCGAGTGATTTAAGGACTACAAGTTCTCCAAGGGGTTCTTAAGAATTGCTAAGAGAACACACCATGGGTTGAACACAACTTACACAGAAAGTTCAGGAACTGCTCACTGTCCACCAAAACCCTGAGCGCTGTTGTGGACTCTAAGTGTGGACTCAGCACAGGGCAAATGGATGAAGGTGACAAGAGTTGAGGCTACTGAAGCAGGCAAGGCAGATGTAAATATTGGACAGAAAGCAGAAAGAAATTTAAAACACTTTCCCAGACTTCCTGCTCCCTCCCCCTTTCTCTCTCTCCCTCTCTCCTCTCTCTCTCTCTCTCTCTCTCTCTCTCTCTCTCTCTCTCTCTCTCTCTCTCTCTGTATGTGTGTGTACTCCTGTTTGATATAAAGTCTCACTCTATAACACAGGCTATATGGAACTTCGTAGCTTGGACTAGCCTTGTACTCATGACAATCCTGCCTAGGACCACAGGTGCGAGCCACTATGCCTGCTTTCTATCTCTCTGTTGTTTCTCTATTCTCTCCCTCCCTCCCTGTCTTCTTCCCTCTTTCCTTCCCTCCCTACCTCCTTCCTTCCATCCCTCTCTTCTCTGTCTCCCCCCACTACCACCACCTCTCTAATTTTCACAGGCTCTACCATCTACACCTAGTAATTTTATGGCTTTCTAAATGTAAATATTTAATGTTTTTCAACATGGTAACAAAAATGGAAACATCATTGTAAGAACAAGACCATTAACGTTTCTCAGCTATTACATTGCATGTGGCAGAATTGGGGTGTAAAAGACATTGAAGTGTTCTGGGTTCTGTAGTCTTTCTACTACATGATTGACTTGTTCACAAATGCTGTGCTCCTCTGTAGAAGTTTATTACATGTTTTTTTTTTTTTTTGTTAAAGAGGAACTTTAATAAGTTCTTTATTTTGATTTCTCTATAAGTACAAAGTATAAATAGCACACAGCTATCAGGCTCTGCTTTGCCAGAACAAGAGTCCAATGTAGGGCCATCTGGAGACCATTCCACCTGGGTGTCCATCCCATGTGCAGTCACCAAAGGTAGACGCTGATGTGGATGTCAGGAAGTACATGCTGACAAGAGCCTGATATAGCTGTCTCCTTAGAGGTCTGCCAGAGTCTGACATATTCAGAGGCAGATGCTCACAGCTAACCACTGATCTGGTCAAGGGTTTCCCAATGGAGGAGTTAGAGAAAAGACTGAAGGAGCTGAAAGGGTTTGTGGCCCCATGAGGAGAGCAACAATATCAACCAACCAGAGCTTCCCAGGGTCTAAACCACCAGCCTGGGAGCACATAGGGAGGGACTATGTATAACTCCAGCTGTATATGTAGGGGAGGATGGCCTTGTCGGGTATAGGTGGGTGAGAAGATACTTGATCCAATGAAGGCTGAACACCAAGTGGGGGGGAATTCGAGGGTGGGGAGGTGGGAGTGGGGGGGGTAGGTGGAGACACATCCTCATAGGAACAGGAGGGGGGATGGGATAGGGGGGTTTCTGGGTGGTGGTGGGAATGGGGTAAGGGAATAAAATCTGAAATGTAAATATAATATCAAAAAAAAAAAAAAAAAAAAAAAAAAAAAGAGTCCGATGTAGAGAAGCAGGCTTGGTTCATGTTGAATTTGTGTCTCTGGTTAAGGAACCTTTGGGTTTCCCAGGCACCCTCCCAGAAAACTCCCCAAATAATGGAGAACCTACTTGGAACGTTGACGGATCTTGTGAACCATTTACATGTGTGTTTCATTAGTTGCAATTCTAACATTTTCTTTCTTCTTCCAGTCATGGGATAATGCTGTTAATTGTCTCTGTGTCAGCCAGGAATCATCTGTGTGTTTCCTTGGTTGAGAGTTTAAGTTATTCTAGCCACTACTCTCTTTGAAGATTTGGACTTGAAAGAAGAGATAGGCACGTCCTAGTTCCGTGACGTAAAGGACCTGGTGCCTTCTCCTCTTCTTCTCAGTGCAATGGGAGCCTGAGAAAGACCAGGCCCAGGGTGTGAACAAACTGAGAACTGATGACAAGAGCCAACTTAGTGTTAAGGAAAAGAACATTTTCTTTTTCACAGGACTTAAGAAAGGGTTTCTTTACCTTCTTATGAACATTCTAACCACTTCACAGAGTTTGTTCAATCAATTCAAAACCTGACAAAACTCTCTGAAAAACACATATAAATAATGTGTTCAAAGATTCAGGACAGTAATTGCGATGCAAAAGAAAATGAAAGCAAGCTTCTCACCTTCCTCAGTTTTCCCAAGGGCTGAAACAGTAACCTAATAATACGTGGAGAAATGTATGTTAAAGGCATATTTTCATATTCATATTGGTAGAATAGCTTGAATTATTCTTGTTATTTGTAAGTTTATATGTACTTTGTTTCAGATTTTATCTTACTGGTGTTTTTAAAATTGGTTCACTGGCCACTGATAAGTCAGGCTGCTCTTCCAGTGAAGTGAAGAAGAGTCTGATAGCTTCGTTTGTAGCATTTTAACTTCCTGTTAGCCAGTTTTAAACAATCACCTTTTAAAAGACATATCTTACTGAAGAAGCTAGGCTGGCTTTCAGCCACAATCTATTTTAAAAAAGAATGCGCAGATTATATTAATCTTTATTATATATTATACATTATATACTTTGCAGAAAGCTAATATTTCCTAATACAAATTACTAATGGAGATGTTTTAAAAACATAATTAACCACTGTTAGCATTGTTCCTTTTGACACAAATTGTCTGATAATTATCTTTTAGGAGGATTTTTTAAATTATCCCAGTCTATGGCATTTTATAACTTTTATTTTGTCTTATTTTCTGAGACAAAATGTCTCAAATTCTATGTAGATTAAGCAAGCCTTGAAATTGTGATTTCACCTCCCAGTCTCCCTAGTATTGGGCTTACAGGCCTGTTCCTCTATGCCTCGCAAATCATATTTTACCCTACCTCTTACAAAGGTGCACTGTAAATGTGTAAAGTGGGCAATTAACTCTGGAGCATCCAAGCATACCTAAAGCATACCTGAGGTCTAGTCAGCACCATCTGAACCTTCATTCTTAGAGCTCAGCCATCCTTGGCTCACCACTGCCAAAAGGCTAAAGATGCTTTGGTAGGATGTGATGGTGTGCAGCCCAAGACAACACACTTAGCTAAAAGAAGCCAAGGAATTTGAAAGGAAAAGTGTGCAGTGGCTAGTGACTGTCTTACCAAAATGCTCTGACATCCTGTTGCAGGACAGCATTCCCACGGAGGGAAAGTCAGCTCTAGATGAAAGCGAACTTGAGAACTTTTCTATTTCTGTAATCTTTCTTCCTCAAGTCCCCTGCCCTGGCCCCATCCCCCTGCCTAAGTTCACTTCCTAGTTACAGTAATTAAACAAGAGGATGCCTCCCAACGGAATGCTTCTTTGTTTGAAACTTCCTTACCACCACTTATTGTCACTATTACCATGTGACTGTTGTATGTGAGTGACATCCTCTACAAAAGGTGAATTCTCTGTATTTTTTGCTGCTAGTGATCTATCTTGCTGTTAAAACTAGCTATTAAAATTTTTAGAATGCAAATGAACTCCTAGCTGGCAACCCACTCTCAGGAACCTATCCCAGAGAACTAAATGTATTAGTAGATAAGGACATGCAAGGGTGTGTATGATAGCTTCATCTATAGTGCTGAAATGAAATCAAAACGATGCCTAACACTCAGGGAGGCAATGACCAGATGATTCTCTATCCAATTCTAGAACACTGTGTGGCTTTTAAAAAGATAAGTGCAAGTTTCACCCAAAGAACAAGTTGTTTCTCTTAGGTAATTTCATGGAGAATATATAGACTATTTTTAATTAATAATTTTAAAGGCTTTTGTTTATACATAAGTATGTATAAAAATACATCTACTTAAAATTTAATGACTCTAGGGGGAAGCAGATGGAGACATGCTAGGTTGTTTCCATGCGTTGACATGGGAATGGAAATTAACAGACATTTTTAAATAAAAGGCTTAGGCAATAATATTTGAAACTTGCCCAACTATATAATAATTGGTCAGAAATAGTGATGGAATTGGGGCTGGCAACTAGCACATAATAGCCTTCGCCTCTGCAAACCCCAAGTGGATAACCAGCACCATACCCAAAACAGCAGAAAATAAATCATTTGAGAAAATTCGTTCCCATATGGAAAAGTATTGTTTACTATACTGACACTAACCTAAATGTCAATCAAAATTTAAGTCTAGGAGGCTGGAGAGATGGCTCAGTGGTTAAAAATGCTTGTTGCTCTTCTAGAGGATTCAAGTTCAGTTCTCAGCACCCACTGCAGGTGGTTTGTGACTGCCTCTAACTCCAGTTCCAAAGGATCTGATATCCTCTTCTGGCCTCTGAGGTCACTAGGCAAGCATGTGTGCATATTCCCACACACAGGCACACAGTCACAAAAATAAAATTTAAATTTCAAATTTAAATTATTTATTGTTAGTGTGATATATGTATGTGTGTGTTGTGTGAATGTGTGTAATGTGTGATATGTGTGTGCATGTGTGTGTATGTGGTGTGTGTGATGTGTATTTATGTGTGTATGTGATATGTGAGTATGCATGTGATGTGTGCATGTGGGTGTGGTGTATGTGTATATGTGTGTGATGTGTATGTATGTGTGTATGTGATATGTGAGTATTCATGTGATGTGTGCATATATGTCTGTGGTATATGTGTATATGTGTGTGATGTGTATGTATGTGTGTATGTGTGTGCATGTGTGGATATATGTGTGTATATATGTGTATATGTGTGTGTGCGTGTGTATATGTGTGTGTGTGTATATGTGTGTGTGCATGTGTATATGTATGTGTGTATGTGTGTGACATGTGTGAGTGCAGGTGTGCAGGTACCACATTGAGCATGTATAGGTAAGAAGACAACTTTGGTTCACTTCACCTTCTTGAGGCAAGGTCTTTCTTATTGCTCTGGCCCCCTAAATACTCCAGACTTTCTGACCTATGTGCTTTAGTCTAATTCTTCTGTCTCCACTTCCCTTCATGCTGCTGTTGAATGCTGGGTCCACAGATGTTTATAATACTTCATCTGGTTATTACATGGGGATCCAAGCTCAGGTCCTCAGGCAAGTGATTTTATCTATTAGCCATTGCCTCAGTCCCTAATTTGTATTCCTTTTTAAAAATTTTTCTTTATTTACATTTCAAATGTTATCCCCTTTCCCGCCCCCCATCCCCATATCCCATCCCCCCCTCCCTAGGCTGGGAATTCACCTCATGGGGAGACACCAAATCAACCTGACAATACTATGTTGTGCTTACAGACAGGAACCTAACATGACTATCCTCTAAGAAACCCAAAAAGCAGCTGACTGAGACAGATGCAGAAACTTACACCCAATCATTGGACTGAAGTCGGGGACTCCTATGGTTGAATTAGGGGAAGGATTGAAGAAGCAGATGTGCGGGACAGTGGTGGCACACACCTTTAATCCCAGCACTTGGGAGGCAGAGGCAGGCGGATTTCTGAGTTCGAGGCCAGCCTGGTCTACAGAGTGAGTTCCAGGACAGCCAGGGCTACACAGAGAAACCCTGTCATGAAAGCCAAAACAAGAAGGAGGAGGTGGAGATGGAGGTGGAGGAGGAGGAGGAGGGAGAGGAGGAGGAGGAAGAAGAAGAGGAAGAAGAAGAAGAAGAAGAAGAAGGAGGAGGAGGAGGAGGAGGAGGAGGAGGAGGAGGAGGAGGAGGAGGAGGCAACCTCATAGTAAGACCAGCTGTCTCAACTCACCCGGACCCCTGGGAGCTCCCAGAGACTAAACCATCAACCAGCCAGCATACAGGAGGCCCCTGACACATATACAGCAGAGGACTGACTGTTCTGGCCTTAGTGGGAGAAGATGCTCCAAGTCCTGGAGAAACTTGAGGCCCCAGGGAGGGGGGAGGCCTGGTGATGGGGGAGCATCTTCTCAGGTACAGAAGAGAGGGGGAATGGGGTGAGAAATTATGAGAGGAGGGATGGGGGGGGGGCAATGGCTGGATTGTAAATAAATACATTTAAAGTTAAAAAAAAACCAAAAACAACAATAACAACAAAAAACCCCAATCTTGCCCATGTAAGGGAGATTAGCCTTGAACTTGTGGTCCTTCTGTCCTTGCCTTCCAAATGGTTACAGGTGTGCACCAGTATGCTTTGCTGTCATCATATTTGCTTGGCCATTTATATCTGCCAAGACAAAATAGCCACAGCTTGCTAACCCTGGGTAATGAGCATACTGTTGTTTGTTGTAACATTCTTTGTGTTTACTGAACTTTGAATATTTTCCAAGACACGTAAAAGCATCACTGTAAGTGCTCTTAAACAATGGTAGGTAGGAAGAGGTCCATTAAAAGACCATTCAAAACACAGCAGTGTGTTGCATTTAGAGGGTCATAATGAAAATGGATTACTGAGGAGATGTTTTGGAGATAAAGTTTTCAAACTGCTCACATGTCTCTGAATTTTACTTCATGTTAGCCCCACTGCCTGGCACTGGACTCGTTTCTTGCTTGGAGTTGGGGCTTCCAAACAGTTCTTCATTTCGCTAAAACTGACTGCTATAAATCTTCCTGTATAGTTCTATCCAACACCCCTTGAAAACATTCACTTAGAACAACTTAACAATCCCTTCCAGACATAAGAAAACTGCATGATCCCTTATGTTATAGAAAGATCCTCTAATGCCAAGGAATGCTCAGTAGGTTTCTGCTAGGTTTTCAATTGACAGTGGCATCAATATCAACTGGTGTAATATTTAGAACATCATGACTTATTATCCTCTGGTTCTGGAACGTGTGCGGGGGGCGGGCGGGGGGGGGGATTGCTGCTTTGCTTCCTGAACTTTGGAAGGCTGAGCTCAGCCCCCTTCTTCCTGAAATCGTGTCACTAGAACTCCCCAGCCTCTGTTTTCACAATTCTGAGTTTCTTGCCTCTATTTTAAAAGGACATCTGTGACTCAGTCAATCAATCTGGATAACAGAAAACAATCTGGCCATCTCAAGATTTTTAATTAAGTTTAAACAATCTCAGTTTAAAAGGGTAACACATCTGCCTTCAGAGCCAGGGTGTGGACAGCTTTGGAGGCATTGTTCTCTTGTCCACATCTTTAAAAAAAATAATAACTATTCCTTGCACTGAGCTCTACACCCCGATTGTCTCACCATAAAAAGAGATTTTTTTTCTTTAAGTACAGGCATGAGGTAGACCTGTACCACAAACCAAAATTGGAAACTTCTGTCTTAACCTAGAAATACTCTTAAGGTACTCTTAGCCTAGAAGTCTCTTGTTACTTTTCTTTTATCAACTGTTTTAAAGAGTTAAACTAAAAGCTATGGTTTGTAAGTTAAGAGTGAGCCCTTATCCCCAAGCTTCAACTTCCAAGCATACTGAAGTCTTGGTTGCAGCGTGTGGTACTTCAGAGTAGCCTACCTGCTAAGGCAGGCGCTTAGCCAGAGCCAAGAATGTCATCTTTATTTCAACATTTTTAAAGCCTCCTTTTTGGAATTGTCTTTAAAGACACTTGAGCAGACACACAGGAAAACCCAGCTCATTATTTTAAGGTCAGGAGGTACCCTGCCTACTCTGTCTTCTTCCCCTCTCTATTGTTTTAATCCACTTAGCCTCATCCCCACTCCTTCCTCTCCTGGGATTAGTGCCAGAGATCTGGGAGGTTCAGAGGAAGACCAGGAGAGCCAGAGCTGAAAAGGGGGCAGGGAGAGCTGCACACAGCTCCTGGGGTAGCAAGCTCTAACAGCAGTTTACTTGTGTGTGCCAGCTCATTTCATGTACTGCGCAAAAGGACACTCTAGTTTCTTTCTCATGTCAAGAACTATTAAATAAATAATGGTAGATAGTAAATACCATTGCTATTTATAATTGCAGGTTACAGGAATCAGCGCATACATACATACGCAATAGAATTTTATTCGCTGGAATGAAATTTTATAGAAAAATTAATGAAACTGGGAACTATCATGTTGAGTGAGATAAGCCAAATTGAGGAAGACAAAAACAGCATGTTTTTCTCTCATATGTGCAATCTACATTTATATTTTCATATATATTTTTAGTTTATACATGTCATAAAGGTAGAAGGGAAAACCCTTGAGAAAAGGAAGTAGACAAGCAGAAGGGTGATGTAAAAGAAAGCCTATGATATTCCTGTTTGAAAACGTCTTCATGAAACCCATTGATTTGTTCAACAAATATATGCCATAAAATAAGTATATGCTGAGACAGTTTACTGATTGATTATACAGATAAGTAAAGACAATTTTTATAACGACATTCTATGAAATATGAGTACAATACAAGGAGATTATGTTTCTAATTATTGGAGTTGTTAAATGTAAACACAATCATAAGTCATATTATACTTTTAATTACTGAATTTACATAGTATTTGTCAGAAGCATTTAAAGGTATGATTTAGAATCATATAAAATATTTCTTAGGTGTGTGTTATTCTTGGGCCTATTAAAGTTGTTCCTCAATAAAATATGTCCATATATGGAGAGTAATGAAAGGAAACACAAAAAAGTCCTCTTTAGATTGTAATCTCACATAGGAAAAGTGTTTTCCTCCTTATAGGACAGACTTCCTCTACTAAACACAACTGCATTCAGCTTCCTCCAGTGGCGCATCCTCTTGCTAGCCAGATGAAAAATTAAATTCCAAGGCCAGCCTTCCAATATGTAGCCACCATCAACATATGGCCTTTGAACACTTAAATATTCCTAGTCTAGATAAAATGTGCTTTAAGTATTGAACATGTTAAGATCTCAAAATTTAGGAGAAAACACCCTGTATTTATTTCATCAATAATTTCCTGTTAGCCACATGTTGAAGTATTTAGATAGAATGAGTTAATTATATCTTGAAAACTAATTTCATGATTCTTCTGCTCTGTACGTGTATATCCTAGGATGTTTTCAGTCTGCACAGTTTGGTCCTGTCTTTCCTCAGGTTGTTTTTCTGCTGGTTTATGGTGCTGCTGTGTAAAGTCATTAGGGAAGTTTTTCTTCATGGAGGACCAGATGGCTCAGCCTCTGAAGAAATATACTGGATGAGTTGTGATGTGTGTATACATGAAAATACATTCAACTAAAAACATTTCAAAGGATCAGTCGCTACTCTGTGAAGCAGTTATGTCTCCCATTTTCCCAGTGGAGTATAAATGCAATTATACAAACTGTCATATATATATATATATATATATATATATATATATATATATATGGTATGTAGCTATAAGTGTATGAGTGGCTACATGGGCATGTGTGAGCTTATGAAGGCCAGATGTCAACCTCAAGTGTTCCTGCTGAGTTGTTTACCTTGTGAGAGACAAGGCCTCTCATTGGGACTGAAGCTCTGTCGTTAGGAATTCTGGCTGGTTCAGGGATTCTCTTGGCTCTGCCTCTCCAGAGCTAGGACACATGTGCACTTCAGTGCCTATCTTTTTATTCGAGTCCTGGGTATCAAACTCAGGTTCCCATACTTTACCAAGTGAACTACCTCTCTAGTCCCTATTATAGAAGGAACATCCATTTAAAATTTTTCCAGGAACAACAAAGTTATAGACACTGGGAAATGGCTGGTAAGCTTAAATGATTAATCTCACTATGTAATTTACTAACTACAAAAAAAGACAAGAGCCAAGCATCTCTGGCATATGTCAGATCACTTGGAAATCTAGGATGACAATAGGACTGAAATGAGTTAGAGGCCAGATCAGGCTAGACTGCACAGTGAATTCCAGGCCAACCTGAGCTACTTAGTAGGACCTTGTCTAAAAGAAAAAATAGGCTTTTTCAACATCTAAAGAGATGATTGTATGACTTTTTTCTATCAGTTTGTTTATATGGTGGATTAAATTGATGGATCTTTGAATATTGAACCATATCTTCATCCCTGGGAATCAAGCTTACTTGATCATGATAGATGATGTCTTTGATGTGTTTCTGGATTCCATTTTCGAGTATCTTATTGAGTATTTTTGCATCAATGTTCATAAGAGAAATCAGTCTGAAGTTCTCTTTCTTTGTTGAGACTTTGTGTGGTTTATGTATCAGAGTGACTGGGGCTGCACAGAATGAGTTTGACAGTATTCCGTTTCTATTTTGTGAAACACTTTGAGGAGAATTGGTATCAGCTCTTTGATACTCTGGTAGAATTCTGCACTAAAACCATCTGGCCCTGGATTGGTTTTTTTTTGGGGGGGGGGACTTTTAATGACTGCTTCTATTTCTTTAGAGATTGTAAGGTTGTTAACAGTTTACCTGATCTTGATTTAACTTTGGGAAGTGATATTTGTCTAGAAAATTGTCCATTTCATTAAGACTTCTCAATTTTGTAGAGTATAGGCTTTTGAAGTCAGACCTAATGATTCTTTGAATTTCCTCAGTGTCTGTTGTCGTGTCTCTTTTCAATTCTGATCTTAGTCACCAGAGAAATGCAAATCAAAACAACTCTGAGATTCTATCTCACACCAGTCAGAATGTCTAAGATCAAAAACTCAAGTGAGAGCACACGCTGGTGAGGATGTGGAGCAAGGAGAATACCCCTCTGAAGTGGAAACTTTCTTTGGAAAGTAGGATTGGGTTGTGTTTTGCTTGGGCAAACACATGAATGAATATTTAGTTGAAGTGGACACAGATGAAAGGCTAAGGCAGACTAGTGAAGGAACATTGTGCTGAAGCAGACAGGAGAAAAGATGTTCTGCTAAAGCAATCACATGAAAGGACACGTGAAAGGAAAGGATGCTTTCCTAATGACACATGTATTGGTCTCCCTTACATTGTGTAGTTGAGCTGCATTTTTCAGGACTTCATAGGAAGAAATGCACCAAAAGAAACTTCTGGTGGTGCTCTGCAGTTTCTTGCTACTTCCTCAGACTGGGGCTGATCGTCAGAGTGACGTCAGCTGAGACAGACTCACATGGAGTTTTGCTAAGTCAGACTCACGTGAGTCTTAGCAAGACCCATGGTGAGTCAAGACCCATGGAGGACATGATGTTTAGAGGGATATAAAGAAGACTCCACAGACAGTGGCGAAGGCAGAGCTAGGCTTATTTATAGAGCTAGTTGTGCAATGCTCATTAATCTTGAGTCTTCGCTGATCTTCACTTCACTGAGAGGCAGAGCCAAGAACTTCTCCTGGTGTTCCTGCTGGTCCAGGTCCCTCCTGATGACTTGTGCCAAGGCTGAGTCCTGGCTGTCTCTTTTGGGTAGTGCCACTACTGCTGATTTGTGTTTGCTATCCTGACTCTACTGAACTGGACTGCTGATATATCTGTGACATGTTTCCAAGTGGATTGAGCTGCCATTGCTGACCTGTGAACTGAACTGTCAATTTCCAGACAATACAGATGGGAGTTGCTCCAAAGAACCATTTCTAAACAAGTCCACTCATCCCCCCCCCCCCTTACTTTTCTACTACTTCTGGTGCCGTGGTGGGTTAAAAGGGAGGTTAAAGTATTTAAGAACCATCATTAAAAATAGATTTTGAAAAAATTAAAGTTACACCCCTCCACTGCTGATGGGATTGCAAACTTGGACAACCACTTCAGAAATCAATTTGGTGGTTTCTCAAAAAACTAGGAACAGTTCTACCTCAAGATCCAGCTATATCACTCCTGGACATATAACAAAAGATGCTCCACCATCCCACAAGGACACCTGCTCAACTATGCTCATATTATTTGTAATAGCCAGAAACTGGAAACAACATAGATGTCTCTCAACTGAAGAATGGATATAGAAAATGGGGTTCATTTACACAGAATACTACTCAGCTATTAAAAACAAAGACATCATGAAATTTTCAGACAAATGAATGAAGCTAGAAAATATCATCCTGAGTGAGGTAACCCAGACCCAAAAGGACATGCATGGTATGTACTCACTTTTAAGTGGATATTAGCCATAAAAATACAGGATACCCATGCTACACTCCACAGACTCAAAGATAAACCAGAAGGGAGCCCCAAGTGAGGATGGTTGAATCTCACTCAGAAGGGGGAATAAAATAGTTATATGAGGCAGATGGAAGAAGGGAACTTGGAAGGAGAGGGATGGAAAGGGGAGTGTGAGGGTTCAGGGTCAGATGTGGGGACTGACAGGCGGGATGGCCAAATGCAACTGACAGGGATGGGGAGGTGGGGGATATCTCCAGGATGAGACAGAGACCTGGGATAAGGGAAGCACCCAAGAATCAATTCAGGTATCTTTAGCTGTGACTCACAGCACTGGGGATATGGAACCTGAAAAGGCCACCTCCTGTAGCCAGACAGGAACCCCAATGGAAAGATAAGGACATCAACCCACCCACAAGACTTTCCACCCAAAATTTATCCTGTCTACTAGAAATGCAGGGACAGGAGATGGAGCAGAAACTGAGGGAACAGCCAACCAATAACCGGCCCAACTTGAGACCCATCCATCCCATGGGCAAACCCTGACATTATTTTTTTTAAATCCATGACATTATTAATGATACTCTGTTATGCTTGTAGACAGAAGTATAGCATGGCTGTCCTCTGAGAGGCTCCGCACACCCAGCTGACTCAGACAGATTCAGAGATGGAGCTTGGGGACTCTTGTGAAAGAAAAGGAGGAAGGATTTCCCAGAAGGGGATAAGAATTACACAGGAAGAACAACAGAGTCAAATAACCTGGACCTTTGGGGCTCCCAGAGACTGAACCAAAGAACATACATGGCCTGGACCTAGGACTTCCCCCACATATGTAACGGATGTGCAGCTTGGTTTTCATGTGGGTCCTGAACAACTGGAGCAGGAGCTATCTCAAAAGCAGTTGTCTGTGTGTGGCATATGCTTCTAGCTGGGGTGCCTTGTCTGGCCTCAGTGAAAGACGATGCATCTAGCCTCACAGAGAATTAATGTGCCAGGGTGGGGGGATATTCAGGGGGCCCCTACCTGCTCAAAGGAGAAGGGGATGGGGATGGAGAGGAGAATTGTGGGAGAGGGTGTCCAGTAGTAGGGTGGTGAGAGTAATGTAAAGCTAATAAATAAAATAATAATAATAGCAGTAGTAGTAATAAATCAAAAAGGAAAACTAAAGCATTTTGGAAAGAAAAATAATTAAAAAGTGGGGTGGGAGAATAAAAGTATGGAAGAGATGAAGGAAAGAAAGAAAAAAGAAGGTCTAGAGGGAAGGAGAGAAAAACAAGAAAGGACTGCTGCAACTGTTGAAATAATAGAAAAACATAACTCAAGCGCCATACAAAAAGACCTCTTACAATTACTTCTATTGCTGTGATACAACACCATGGCTAAGTCAACTTATAAAAGTAAGTGTTTAGTTCGCCTTACATTTTCAGAGGCGTAGAGTGCATGATGGCAGAGTGAAGGAACATCTGAGGGCTCACATCTTGATCTACAGCCACAAGGCAGAGAGAGGCACTAGAAATGGCATGGGGTTTTGACGCCTCAAAGCCCATACCCAGTGACACACTTCCTGCAACAAGGCCACACCTCCTAATTCTTTCCAAACAATCCTAGCAATTGGCGACCAAGTATTTAAACATATGAGTCTGGGGGTGGGGGCGTTCTCATTCAAACCACTACAAAGGGTAAGTTAGTTCCCTTGGCTCTCCCATCCACCTGTCTGTCCATCTGTCCATCTGTGCATCCATACACTCCATAGGAATGAATTATGCCCTTTACAGGAATGAATTGTGCCCTTTTTTGGAATCAACTTGCCAACATCTACTACTACTGTAGTGGTGATGGCGAACACTTTAGACATTTCTGTTTCCAAGGAAAATCTGAGGGTAAAGTGCTCTCAAGTCATTTTATCTAACAACTTCCAAGCCTGCTCTTTTAAAAAAAGAGATAATAAATTATTGTGTTAACTGCCTCTTCTCCATTAATCCAAGACTTTTAACCCAGACATATATAAGTCCTTTTAGTTTTACTGTTCTTTTCTAAATTAAGAACTAATTCACACATTTAAAGTGTGTGGTTAGTTAAATATTCCTGAGCCCAGCAAGCTTCACTGCATCAGGAGCAGCACGTGTTTATCACCCTGCGCCTCAGTGCCTCTGCAGCTCTCTCTTTTTTCACTTCCAAGAGCACACTGCTCTAACTCTGTAGACTCCTGTATTCTGGATATTTATATCTACTGGGTGACTATTTTCATGGTTCATCAATGTTGTAGCATGTGCATGTGTTGGTTATTGTCAACTTGAAGTGATCTAGAATTACCCAGGAGACGAGCCCCTAGGCGCATCTGTAACCGCTTTTCTGGATAAACTGAAGTAAACTGATCTTAACCTGGAAAGCACCAGTCCATCCAGTGGTTCCAGATGGTACTGAAAGGATAAGACCAGCTGAGCAGCAGCAGCTATTGCTCTCTGCTTGGTGTGGATGCATCCATTAGGAACAGCTGCCTCAAATTCCCATTGCCATGTCTTCTCCACACCTATACATTGTACTCTGTGGACCAGAGCCACTATTTGCTAAAATTGTTTCTCTGTATTTTGTTGCCACAGTGAAAAAAAAAATGTATCAGCATTTCATTCCTTGTGTTAAATGTTTCATTGCAATAATTACCATTTGTTACTGAGTCTCCACTTTTAGAGTAATACTACCATTAACCTTTGGATACATTTTTCTTTGAACATTTTCAGTTCTACTTTGGAGTAATTTTGCTAGCATTTGGTAACTCTGTTTCACTTTCTGGGTATAAGGAGCCCTAGGGAGCAAACCTAAGGCATGTGTATGCTAAGCCACTGCTCGGCCACTGAGCTACATCCTCAGCCCTGATTTTTTAAAAATAGTTTTAATTGGAATAGAAATATATCACTTTCCCCTCCCTTTCCTCCTTCAAATTCCTCCCACGAATCCCACCCTCATTTGTAGCCATTTGATTGTCATTATGTGTATGTACATACACAAATATATAACTACAACCCACTGAGTCTGTTTTTGTTGTGTATATATGACCTCAGGGCTGACTACTCTGCCTTGGACAATGAATAAGGGAACTCATCCCTGGGAGAGGCTAAATCTTCTGGCAACAGTCATTCATTGCCTGTAGTTCTTTGTCTAGAGTGGGACCCTGCAAATGTAATTGTTCTGCAGCCATTTCCAGAAGATGTTTCACTGCAGATTTCCTGATATTCTTATTCTTACAATCTTCCTGTGTCTTCTTCCATAACGTCCTCTGAGCCACAGATGCAGGAGCTGTGTTACAGATGTATCTGATGAGGTTGAATGTCCACAATCCATTGATCTCTTCTGTTGTGCTCAGTTGTGGTTTTTCTATGATGATCGCTACTTACTATAAAGATAGGCTTCTCTAATGAGAGGCAGTAGCTATACTCATCTGAGAGTATAAGAATAAGATTTGGAATGTAGTAAGGGATTATGCTGGTTTAGCAAAGTGGAAGCAGATCCTCTTCTAATGACCATAACATTACTAGTCCTGGAAAGCTGGCTAGGTTTTGAATTCTTTCCTGGTGAAAGGGCCTCCAGTCCATATAGAAAGCTGTTAGTTCCCAATAACATGCGAGTATCACTTACTGCATCTTCATGGATATCTTACCATGCTGATTATTGTTGTGGTTCATGGGTGTTGCAGCTGGGTAGGACTATTTAACTCTCCCCCCAAACCCGGCATCTTACCTAGTACTTTCTAGAGGCTAGGGTACAGGAAAGAGGCTTTCAGGTCAAATTTAGTTCAAATCAACCCAGTCTTATGTACAAAGTATATGATGAGTTCAGCAATAGAGAGTCACCCTCAACCACCGAGAGGCAACCAAGGGGCTCCAACAACTATATTGTTTTGGGAATCACTCATACTATCCTGGCCAACCATTCAAAAGGAGTTTTCTTAGTTCTGTTACTAGAATTTTTGTTAGTCTATGGTTCTTATGGGAAGCATTGTCAGCTCTAATGGCTTTTAAGATGTGTGTGTGTGTGTGTTGTGTGTACACGTGTTTGTATACACACATATATGCATAAATATATGTGTGTACACATGTACATGTGTACTGTGTATAATTTTAGGTACATATAAAATATGATTTGAGACTTTATCGAACAACTTAGTGTTATTTGCCCCTTCTCTCCTTCTATCTGTATTGATTTCCCTCCCTCCTCTCCAACTGGAGCCCCTCCCTGTTTTTCTAGTTCCCACTTCATATCACCTGTATCCTGTTATTCTCTTCTCAAGCCCACTCCATTACACACACACACACACACACACACACAGACACAGACACACACACACACACACACACAGTTCATTTATACTTTCAAGATTCTGTGGTTACTCTGTGCTGTATACTCAAATCTGAGGGTCTAGAGCTAGAATCTACGGATAAGAACATGCAGTGCTTGTCTTTCTGGATCTGGGTTATCTCATTCAATGTGATCTTTTCTAGATCTATCCATATGTCTGCACATTTCATTTTTCTTTACAAGTGTATTAGTGTCTATGTACCATATTTTCACTCTCCATCAATCCATCGGAGGACATTTAGGTTGTTTCCATTCCTAGCTCTTATAAGTAGAGCAGCAGTGAACATGTTCTGTGGAGCAGGACGCGACGTCTTTTGGGCAGATGACAGGGAGTAGTATAGTTAGGTGAAATGGTAGACTTTAGTTTTTTGAGAATTCTCTATACTGTCTTCCACATTATGTGATATTATACTTGAGTTATCACCAAAATTACATCAGAAAACTTCTAGAAACAATAAACTTCAGTAAGGTTGCAAGGGTACAAAATCAATTTAGAAAAACCAGTAGCCCGAGATATCTTTGAACTCTCCATCCTGCCTTTTCTTTCCAAGCAGTGGGATTACAAATGTTTACAGAACTTTCAAGCTCTTGTCCAAAACAGCCCCTGGACCCCTTTCCTTTAAATCAGTATATACTAATCATACAAAATATGGCTTTCAGTGTGACACCTTCATATATGCACTATGTCCTTTGAGCACATTCACCCTCTCAGTACTTTCTCCTGTACCCCCTAAAGGCTTTTTAAACTTGTTTTATTCCTGTGAGTGACCTTCCCCCACCCCCAAACTAGTTCACTTTCACTGTGACCTATTGTGCCTAGTGATGTACTAGCAAAGAGGGAGAGAAGATATCCAGTCTGGGCACAAAGCCCACAGTGGTGAAAGATCTCAAAGTTTAACAAAAACAGGTGTGAAGTTCTTGCTACTCCCTGGTACCTGTCTTAAGGAGATAACACAGCAGTCTTGTGTGGTGGCATTCACCTGTAATCCTACCACTAAGGGAAGGCAGCATTGTGAGCACAGCCTACATGCACTTTAGAGAAAAAGTCAGTGGGACTCCCACAGCTTCACCAGATCTCTTTCTTTAGCAGGAAAGGGAAGTGAGCAGATGAATGGCTTCACGGGTAATGGGCCTCAGGAGAAACCACTATTTGGCTTTCTGATAATCAGAATGAGTGAAGGACAGGAGCCTATATGACACCATAAAGGCAGTGACTCCAGTGCATTCCAGGGAGACAGGCTTTAGCCATTCATCTTCTGTTGGTATTTTTGTTATTTCCTCCCAAGGGATGCTTGGTTTTCCTTTGTGGGCTACATGAGAAATTGGAGAAGCTAGAAAATTTGTTTCCTTCCCTTTAACTATTTCTCCTAATCCCAAGACACAAGGTCCTGCTTTGTTTTGGTGAGAGTAGGGAGTAAGGATGAAGGGGTGAATGGGATGAGGATGGTCAATCACTAAGGCAGCCTATCCACCTCTAGTAAACCAAAGGAAGGTTGCTTTTAACAAAAAACCGTAAAGATTGAGTTGGCTTTAAGGAATTATATTTTCCTTTAACAAAGATTTAGATTGAGTTTGTGGATAGTAGCAAGTATTTTCACCTTCTGTCATGTCAGGCTAGTCTTCCTCTATACAGTGGTATCTGCTGAATGTGATAAGAGAAAATGAGGTATTTTGGCAGGGTTACTTAGCTCAGCTATTACTTCTAATTTTAAATTAGTTATAGCTTCTTCACTTCTGTCAAATAGTCTTAACTGACTGTCTTTCTTCCTTCCTTGTCATAAACATGCGGTTATAGTGTGCTGGCTAGTTTGTTTGTTTTTCTATCAATTTAACACAAGTTACAATCATTTGGAAAGAATCTCAATTGACAAAATGCCGCCATAAATTTGCATGTAGGCAAGTCTGCAGTGCATTTTCTTGATTAATAATTGATTTGAATAGACTCAATTCACTAGGATTGTGCCACTCCCTAAGAGGTCTTGGATAGTATTAAAAAGTGAACTCAATAAACCACAATGAGCAAGCCAGTAAGAAGCACTCTTCCATGACCTCTGCTTCAGTTTCTGCCTCCAGGTTTGTGCCCTGATTTCCCTGGAAGATGGACAGCATGCTATAAGAAAATTCCTTTCCTCCCCAAGTTGCTTCAGGGTACCAGCATAGAGAGAACTGGTACTAGGAATGGAGTGTTGCTGTGACAGACCTGACCATGTTTTTAGTTTAAAGTTTTAGTTTTCAGTTCAAAAAGCATTTGAACTTTTAACTGGAAAAGCCATTGAGTGCTCAGAGTTCAATGGCCTGTTCTGTGGGAGTGTGGAAGATAATGCTGAGAGCAGTGCAGACAATGACGACTTGGCTCATGCAATTTCAGAGGGACGTTTGAGAATCCCACTGGTGGTTGGATCCCAGAAGTCTGACACTGAGTTTTACACTGATGGAGTTTGGGTTTTGCTTTGTTACTGTGCTGTGGTTCTTCCTTCTTAGATTAATATAGTAATTTTTATTTTACAGCAGCCCAGTGTTTTAACTTTGATTTTACAGACTGAATTTATTAGAAAGATTTTTAGAGATATGTTGGGCTTTTTAAAATATTTGGATATTTTAAAGAAACTGAACTTTTAAAGTGTTTGCATTTTTAAAGACTGGGACTTTTTGAAGTTGGTATGTTTTATATTGTTGATATTATTATGACATCTTTGGGATAAATGAGAAAGGTTATAGTTGAACATTGATGAGTGTTACATTGACAAGGAGTCAATTGTGCTGGCTAGTTTTTTTTTTTTTTGTTTGTTTTGTTTTTTTCTCAATGTAACCAAGGTAGAGCCATTTGGGAAGAGAGAATCTCAACTGAGAAAATACCTCTGTAAGATTTGCCTTTAGGTAAGTCTGAAGTGCACTTTCTTGATTAGTATTGATTTGAGTGGGCCCAGCTCACTGGGTGTGGTGCCATTCCTGTGCAGGTGATCCTGGATGGCATAAGAAAGCAAGCTAAGAAAACCCTGGAGAACTAGCCAGTAAGCATTGTTCTTCCATGGTCCCTGCCTTAGGGTTCAAGATCCAATTTTCCTGGAAGAGGGAATACGAATTGTACTATGAAGTAAACCCTTTCTCAAGTTGCTTTTGGTCATGGTCTTTATCATAGTTATTATAAAAGTAACTAAGAAACATTGTACGAATAGTTTTATAATTTTTAAAAAATAAACTGAGTTTAAAACAACTTAAGCCCCCCCCCTTTTTTTTTTTACAAATGCCTTTCTGGTATGTTTGAATCTATCTTTGAAATTTTTTTCATTTTATATTCGTTTATCCTGTGTTTATATGTATGTCTATATGTGGGGAAGCCATGTGTGAGGATTAGAAGTAATTTAGCATGCATCTACTCTCTTCTTATACCATACAGAACCAGGAAGCCAACTCAGAAAATGACTACTATGCAGAACAGTGTTGTTTCTCAAGTTGGTTATTTTTTATATATGTTAGTAAGGTTTTGCAAAACAACAGTTCATTGGAAGAGGAGAAATTGAGACAGCAAAGCAACATCTAAAGTCTTATAAAATTAGCAGTGTTAAAATTCTGTTACATAGTATGAATCTATAATAGGTTAAGTTTCCAAGGAGTGTATTTAAAATTAAAACTTCATGTGACTTGGGATATGAAAACACTACATTAATTGTCTACTCATAGTAATAAAGTCTGTTTGGTTTGTTCAAAAATGCCTAGCAAGCCAGCTTTGATGGCCTATGCTACAGTCTTAACAACACTCAGCACTTGGAGAGCAGAGACAGGAATATTGTAAGTTTGATGCCAGGCTGGGTAATAGAGGAAGTCCTTATCCCCCTCCCAAAAAAAGAAAAGAGAGAAAGGAGGTAGTAGTGCATTCTCACAGCTGTTTATGCCAGACCCAGGAAGCCTGCACCACCTGTGCACTTACTACTAACTGGCTTCTCTCTAGTGTGAATGTCACTAATCATCCATTGATTACCTTCCCCTGCTGGATATGGAGCTCCACAGCTGTAGAGTGCCAACTCTACTGTTTAGACCTGCCCGTGATGGTGCTCATCTATAATCCTGAGAATTATCATCTTTATAATCATTATAATCCTGAGAATCCTCAGGCTGAGGGAGGGGAACTGTTGAGTGCCAGGCCAGGCTAGGCGAGGCAATACTGCAAGACTGTTTCGTAGCCCCGAAGAACGTGTGTGTGTTTACTGATAGAGGATCAGAACAGAACAGCCTGGTTATCCTTCCCATGATGATCTGTGTTACAAGTGCTCAGTGTGTTTGTTCAGTCTGCTGCTTCTTTCCACAGGAATTTCAAGGTGTTACTGTTAACTGGAATAGAACTTGGAGTGACGGCACTGAATGAGGAAGAGCTGGTTCATGCAGATATAATCTCCAGTTCTAGCCCAGCAAAACGAAGACTCTTGTTAGATTTGTTGAAAGGCTTTGAGAGGAAGGAAGAGACATTAATGAGAATTTCCCTCAGATAAAATTTTTAGTTTTAAAGAAAAATTGTTCAATTATGTTTCCCCAAATATAATATATGAATAAGTTAGGATGGAAGCTGGAATCCTTGCTTTTTTTCCAAGAAGTTTTTCCTGTCAAACTCACTCTTGTTTTACACACACACACACCTTCCTACCTGCCAGTCTTTAATGGTTTAGTTGTAACTAAGTTTAGTGTTAATAACACTGGTTTTTACTAACTCAAATCAGCTTTTGTTGCTGTGATAACCTACCTGAGACAAGATACATTATAAACAAAAGGTTATTTTATTTTAGCTCATGGATCTAGGAATCTTATCTGGTAAGTCTTGCTGACAGAGTTACAAGTCACACAAAGTATCACATGGCAAGACACAGGGAGTACACATGTCTACTTGATGACTCTCTTCTTTAAAAGCTGCTAAGATGGAAGTAAAGGAGCTCTACCCTAATAACTGTGTCTAATCCTAATAATCTAATCATTTCCCAGAGCACCCTACTCTAGGTATTGTAGCTGGATCAAGTTTCCACCTCTATAATTCCTCATAGCAGAGGCTAAATTTTAATGCCTGAAGCCTTGGAGAACACACATCTAAACCACAGCAAGTCATATATTCCTTAGACAAGGTGAAGAATAGCTACATAGACTTTACTTCAATTTTTATTGCATTTTTAAGTACTACATAAACATCACAGACAACTTTAAAAACACCAAAATACATGTGTGTGTCAAGACAGTGGTGACACACACATGTAATTTCAGCTACTTGGGAGGCTACAGTGGGAGGACCATAAGATCAAGGCCAGTCTGGGCAAGGCACTATCTCAATAAAAAAAAAAAAAAAAATTAATGGGGAAGCTGGGAAGAGAAATGGGTTGAGGAGGAGACAAGGATGAAAAAGGGCAGCTGGGAAGGAGTGAGCATGATTCAAATACATGATACACGTGTGCACAAGTGTCTTCATAAGACCTACTGTGTACAATTAATGTTACTAATATTATATATATAAATATATAATTAGTATAATACTAATGAAAACAAGACAACTGATAGTGAAAAATAGAAAAAGGAGAGCTACTCATGTGTCCAAGCTGGAAAGAGGAGCAAGAAAATGGGGCCCAAAAACCTTAAAGCCATTCTGGGGTATTCGTATGAAGTTTAGATTTAAATAGAGGTCATGAGGTATGGATTATCAATTAATTCTGGTCAAGAAGAGGTCTCACCCATCATTGACTGGCTCTGTTCTTCCAGGTGGTCTGTTAAGTTGTCAAGCACTTTAAAATGTAAGAGACTGGTAAGTATCAGGTTCCAACCTTTCTCCTCCTCCAGAATGAGATTTCTAAGAAATTTTTAATCCTTTGGAGTCCTTTGTTTCAATAGTCTGACTAGCAAAGGGAGGTTTTTTCTTTATTTTTTTTAACTTACTCACTTTACATCCTGTTCACTGGTCCCTCCTCCTCATCCCCTCCCACAATCCTTCCCTGCATCCCTCTCCCCTTTTCTTCTGATCAGGTGGGGGGCTCCCTGGGTATTTCCCCTACCCTGGCTAAGGATCTCTTTAGAATGTCTCCTCTCCTGCACTCTCCCACCAAAGCTGTTTCTAGGAATTCTATATGCAGCCTGCCTTGGATGGTGTGAATTAAATTTCAACCAATGCTGTCTCCAGGACTCATTTCAAGACATTCCTTCCCTGATCCCAACAATATCTTATACTACTATTCCAAATGGGTTGTAATAGGGTACAGACGGCACAATTCCAACTCCAGTGCCCCTAAAGACAGCAGAAGAAACACGGGTGTCAGTGAGCCAGTTCCCAGAACTGGGCAAAGTCCCGCAACTGTGCCTACAGCTACTGAGCACTCTCTTGACCAGACGGCCAACTCTAGCAGGTAATATCTGAATCATTTATGTGTATTTTTTCATTAGAATTTTAGGCAAAGGTAAAGATAAAAAGAAAAATTTCAAGGGACAATTAGCAGAGAAAAGTTAATCCATCAGAGAGACAGTGTGGGGTCAGCTCCTGGTCTTAAAGGGTTTTAGCAAGTTTTCTTTTTGCTGGGTAGTACACATTAAGTAATTTTATTTATTTTTAATTAATTTATTTATTCTTATGTATATGACTGTTTTGCTTGCATGTATGCCTGGTGCCCACAGAGATCAGAAGAGGGTGCCAAATCCCTTGTAACTGAGGTTACCAATGTCGTCAGCCACCATGTGGGAGCTGGTAAACTGAACATGGGTCATCTGTCATAGAGCAAAAGAGTTATGGTTACTATAAACACAAATATCACAGGAAAAGGAGTAATATGCAACATTTTATTGAATTATTTAACTGTGCAAGAGATCTCTCCTCCAAGGAGATCACAAAACCACGGCATTCAAAAACTGGAGTTTAACTCTTCAAGGGGAAACTAATTTACTTTTAGCATGCTTGAGGATGCTTGTCGATTCAGTCAACTCAGTTTCAGCTTCTGCTGGCATTATGTAGAGCATCCATGATGGTTTTATTGTACTCTGCAATCTGCTTCATCACGTTTTTAATCACTGGCTGATAATCACTCTCTTGACTCTTGGTTGCTATGACTAATTACAAGAGTTAAGGAGAAACAATGTCAGTAAAAACAGTAGTCTGTGACTCAGAAAGGAACTGAAGCAGACTTGGGTATTTGTCACAGTGAATGTAGACAGTACAGAAAAAGTACTAGAATAAATTTTAGACTTAACCTTATTTTAGCAAAGCATAAGTTGATACAAAAAGGCCAAGTAAAACCTGTTTCAAAAAAAACCCACTTTTGATTTTTTTCCTCATTAAGTTATTTATTTATTCATTCATTTTACAGCCTTGTTGTAGCTCCCTTCCCTCCTCTCCTCCCAGCTCCTGATTTTTTTTTTTTTAATGCCAGGTTGCTCAATCTAATTCTACTCTCAGAACAACTAACCTTCAGAAAATCTCCAGTCTCTATAATGTCACATGGGATTTCAGGCAAGTCTCACTTCACTATTTCAGACTTCACTATTTCAGAGTCATGTAATTTATGTTGCATAAAGCTTTTAAACATCCAGTGAATACTCAGTCAGCCTTTTAAGCCTAGTTGTTCTAAAACTATGAATAGAGCTCCTACGGCATCCTATCGAGAAGTAAGCTGAGGTGTGTGCTGCCTCTGAGATAAAGTTCAGCAACATTCTAAAGGAGAGCCTATCATAACCATCTTGTTCTGAGGACGGGTATCCTGGAATAAGTCAAAGGGAATGGGCAGGAAACAAATTCTGGACAGATGTAACTTTATGATGCAGGTCCTCACTTGGTAGAAATAAGATGCAATTGAATTATGTGTAACACAATTGAACTCAGAGGTCAAATTTCTTAGGACCCTGACTGGTTAGCACCTTTTGCTCTACAGAGAGCCAAGCTGTAGCATTATAAACAACTAACACTTATATCTAAACTTTTTCAGAAACTCTATGAATTCAAACTGTTCTAGACATTATAAACTTATGGCTTAAACAGATTAAAAGACCTTTCTAAGAACTGTAGCTTACCAGTGACAGAATCAACATTCAAAGTTTGATCATCCAACTCCACAATGTAAACCCTTAAGCACTAAGCTATACAGTGACTTATACTCCATTTTGGGTAGTTCTCAAAATCAATTTTGAGACTAATAGATAGTCTGAGTAAACACTGTTATAGAACAGAAAACGGTGCTAGTCTTTATGACCCCCATATAATTAGCTCAGAGTTCTGTACACACTAATAAGCATTTGGTAAGGACATGTCAAGTCAGTTTAAAGGATACACTCTTTCATTACAAAATTATTTTGCTCCAGGTGCTGCCACTTCCTCTCCAAATTTGTAAGCTAGAAACACAAAAGGTGAATGTTAACTGACTCTCATATTCATAATCATTACATATAACTTTGAGAGTATACATATCCCTTTGGGTATAAAAAAAAAACACCCAATTTTAAATATTAACAATTGCTTGCATTCTCAATAAAGTAAGAGTCATCAAAGAAGAAACTTAGGTTAAATCAGACAACAGCATATACATTTAGGACAATGCTAAATTCTGTAAAAGGTTTTACTATGCTTATTTTAATTACAAAATAGTAAAAATATATGCCAATAAACTGACAAACTGAAAGTCAATTTATGACTTTTCCTAAAGTAACTTAAAAAAGAAAAATGGGATGTGATGGGAATCTCTCCCTGAATTCTGGAAATCTAATGCTACAAAGGTAATATATATTCTAACACTGCCAAAGGTTCAGACATATAGGAAAAACTTCCTTATTTCTAGATCTAAGTTTCCTGTCTTGTTTCCCAGGCTGCGATAAGAGCAGAGCTGCAGTGTGAAGATTGTAAGAGAGTCTGTAAAAAGCTGGCATTGTTACAATAATTTCTGCATCAACAGGAAACTAATGTGGATATTATATTGATGGTTGCTTCCTCAGAAGACAATTTCACTGTTATAGAACTAAACTGTTTTTCTGATTTAATTAACCTTGTAACTCTAGCTTTTTAAGATTCACGTAGTTGTCCCTAAGCAAAGGAGTGTCTGAAAAATGAAACACTAAAATAACTTTCTCCCTGGCTATTTCAAAGTAATGAGCATTCAAAAGAATGTGGTAAGTAAAGAAGCAAGAAAAAAAGTTTGTTCTCATTCTCATGAAAGTTATTCTCAGCACACACATACATTATCTATCCTATTGTTTCCTCCAGAGAGATAAATTTGGATACCAGGATGGAATCACAGTTAACTGTGTAAAATATATGGTCCTTGAGTCCTTATGAAATCAGATCTGTCGCAAATAAGACCTGGAAGTTAGGATGGCCCCCACGGAAGCAGTCAGCACATTTTGGCAATAAATCTTTAATAACCTTTTGCAAAGTCAAGTACCAGACATGTTTCCTTCTTGCTCTCACACGGCAATGAACCTCTTAAGTGCTATACAAATGATACAAGAATCACTTCATGTCAAATTCCTCTTACATTGTACATCCTCATTACTGACTTGCCTTGACACTTACCATAAGGTAAATGACAATTTTGAAAATCTTTTCTCTCTATAGCTTATTCAAATAATATCCCATGAAATTATTTATAGATATAAGAACACTTTTTAAGAAAACTGTTATAATATTTAGAGACAAGGATTTGATTTAGTTAGCCAAGATCAAAATTGGCAAAATACAAAAATACAGAGGTATATTTAAAATGTGGCTTACGTTATGATTTGGAAAAAGAATAACAAAACAAACGTGTCCACATGGTACCTTACATCATCTATGTAGTGGAAGAAGAAAGCCAACATTTAAACAAAGCCATCTTTTCCCCATGACCCATTTCAGACAATGTAATACAGTCAAACTCTTCTTACACTTTCTCTAGCACTCTTCTCCACTCAAACAGCTTTTACATCGTAAATTTCAAGTCTATTTTTAGGTTTTTACATTGTGAAGCAAAGACTGACAGGTAAACAGGATACATAAATTAGTGATTTCTAGTTATTGCAAACTCTCGTAAGATTCTATATTGTTCAGTAGAAATATAAAGTATCTTTTTAAAATATTGTATCCATACAGTGTGATATTTAAAAGAAACATTTTTAAAGATGTTAAAAATTTTAAGAAGCTGTTTAAAGACTGTTTTTAATACTTCATTTTATGAAAATATGAGTTGATGAAGAGGCGAATAGCCTATATATGCCAATATATACCAATGTGTTAGAAATGTTCATTTCTGGGTAAGAGTGAGTAAAATGACCAGATTTTGGTTGTTATACTGTGATCATATTGCTATGTAAATTGGGGAATTTCATACATTTAGAATTTTAAGTTGTAAGTGATTGGACATGGCCACAATCAACGCTTGCCTGACTTTAACTACTCAATTTGAATACAGCACGTATGTTTCATTTGGTAATTAGAAAATGTTTAGTATATACCTACCATATACAAACTAGTTACGGAGTGCTAGAGATGGACAGTATACCCTCCAAGAGCCTATAATCTATAAGACCTCAAACACTGTTCAGATATGTAACAGAGGATGGGTGATATGAAAAAAGTTACTGTAATTATGTGTCTATAAAGATATAAATCCAGAGCTTCAAGAACAGGACTGCTCTTCATAGTGTTATTACAACAGCTTAAGATTAGAAATTACCTAAATGTCCAATTAGAGACTGGTTCTGTAAACTATGCTTTATCACATAGTAGTATATTTATTATATATGATCTCAAAATGCACACTGTGGCATACATATATACATACACACACTAAGTAGACAGACAGTGCCAGTTGTACTCTGGGATTAGTGCTGTTCTTAGCCTTCATCAGAAAAGCTTCTTTTTGAACTGAGGCTGCAGTTTGTGCAAAGACTTACAAATGGACAGAATGAGGAGAATAAGTGACTGGGGCACGCTCAGTATGTCACAAGCCTCAATCCATCCCCTCAAGGCTCAGGGCATGTTGTGGAAGGAGTGGAAGAATGTACATGTAGGTCACAGAGGAGTGCTGAAAAGCAATGTTTTCTGGAAATGACACAACTGACTCATGGGCTCACTACAGCTCTGTGTACAAGACTGGTCCCATCAACATGGGTTCACCCGGCCCCACCCTTAACTAGGGAATATGGGCACCATTAGTGTATTCCCATTAGAATATGGGAAGGACTGCCATTTTCTCAGTGGTGGGACCATTGATAAGCTGCCCATGCCTGTGAGAAAGAGGGGGTAAAATGATTTTAAGAGCCAGTGGGGATGGACAATACCAAGGCAACAACAGTACCTTCCAGACACAAGACGACTGAGGTATATAAACTCACTCATAGATACTGTGGCAGCACACACAGGGCCTACACAGGTCCAAGTCAGATGGGGTCTCAGTATGGAGAGGATACCTAGACATGAGTCCCTATTCCTAACTCAGAGGCTACTTCCAAATGTCAACAGCTCACAAAGGAAAAACTAGTTTTTTCTAATGGAGTATACAAACCACACTTAACATCAGGCCCAAAGTAGATGGCCAAGACCAAACAAACTCAAAATTTTTGGAAAGTTTTTATGTCATAATTGCTAGGTTTGAGCATTTTTATTTTATTGGTCTTTTGCTTATATATTGTTTTCCAATTTTGTGTTTTTATGGGTTGTGTCTATGCACATGTTTGTGTGTGTGTGTGTGTTATGTGCATGTATTACACATGCATAGAAGAGTTTCTTATGCCTTTTCTTTGTTCTTTTCCTGTTTGTTTTATCTTATTTTGGTTTGATTTACTTGCCTGTTTGAGAAGGAAGATGTGGAGCTGGGTGGGTGGGGAAGCGGGAGGATCTGGGAGGAGATGAGGGAGGAAAACTACAATCTAAGTGTACTTTATTAAAAATATTTATTTTCAATAAAAAAAAAAAAACAAGTTGCCCATGCTTTAGTAAGTAAATAATGCTCTCATGCAAGCAATCTTAAGCTCAGTGGGTACAAAACCCATATCAAAGTAGGACAGGAATGACTGGAAAGAAGAGTTCCAGAGGGGAAGGAAGAATGGGAGGGAGGGGCGTGTGAGAGCTCCACAGAGACAGGTATGAAAGAACTGAAGAACAAAAATAAATGGGAAACAGCAACAAAGTCCCAAGCTAAACACACAGGACATGGTATGCATTTATGCATGTAAGTGTGTATATATGAAAATGTGTATGTGTGTCATGTACATGTGTGTTTTACTCATTTCAAAATGACAAAAATTCTGTCTGTCATTGGTGTTTATGTTATTTGTAGTTTCTGTGGGGTTTCAACAGAAATTAGAAGTTTCTGTTTACTTTTGGTAAATTTTAAAGCAATTACCCAGTGTAGCATAATAGCCATGCCCAAGAGAGTATATCCTATAAAACTGGCCTTTTGTACAGGCCTACTGAAAGAATAAGAAAGAAATTAATTCATATTAATGTACAGAATCTCACTGTTTCAAAGCCAAAAAAGTATGGAAGGCTTATAAGGCAGGCCTGAAACCAAAATGAAACAAGAATAAGAAGACAGCTGTCTGAAGTAAAAACCACAGACTGAGAACAAGACAGACAACGTCAGAGGCAGAGAGGATTTCGAAGGCAGCTTTGAGTGCTCTTACCTGAGCATGTGTCTCATTATCCTGAAGTTGGGTTTTCAGTGCCTCATAATCTGTGGTCAGTTTCTCCATTATTTTCTTAAAGGCATTTCTGTGGGTTGACAATACTGTTCTTTCTTGATGTAATTTCTAGATAGATCCAAACAGAAACTATAATAAACGTCTAGAAAGTCAACATAAAAACCACATTTGGTTTTGATATTTTAATACTTTTATTTTGTAAAATTCTACCAGAGTTATAATCACTTTAAGACTTCTTTACAAAAATATCTTTTGAATAATAAGCTATATAAAACTATATTAATAATGCAATAAATTCTTCCATGTCTGTACTGACTCCCAAAAATTTAAGATTAAATTTAAAAATGGAATAGAGAGATACTGATGAGTCTGCAGAGGAGCCTATCACCTACATCAAGACTTGGCAAGGTTTAGAATTCTCTGTATTAGGGAGCAACTTATACTTTGCCTTTAAATTTTTGCCTTCTCTTAAAGCTTCTAAGTCTCTTTAAATTCCAACTATACATATAACAAATTTTATTACTTCTTTTGAACTTGTATGTCAAATAATATATTAAAGTAGTAAGTCATATAAAGTACATGTGAATTAAAGTTAATTAAGAAAAAAATGACTGGGGGCTGCAGCTTGCTTGGTAGAGGGCTTACCTAGCATATGAGGCCCTAGTTTGGCCCCAAGTAAGCCATGCATAGTAGCCACATAACCCTATAATCCCAGGAGTCAGAGATGAGGCAGAAAGATCAGATGTGTAAGGGCACCCAAACATCAGAGCAAGTTTGAAGTAAACTACTTGAACACCTGTCTTAAAAAAGAAGAGTGGGGGGAGAAGAGGAGGGAGTGGGAGGAGAAAAAAGGGGAGGAAGGGGAGAGGGAGAGGGAAGAAAAGGGAAAGGAAGGGAAGAAAAAGGAGGAGGAAGGAAGGAAACATTTGGGTGATAACTTTTAAAGGTTTTATTAAACATTTTACCTTCTTTTTTTCTTCAGCTGATGATTTTAAAGCTGCCAGGTCACTGTATGTCTCCAGGTCAGCAGTCATTTGCTTAATTTTGTTTTTCAGAGATTGTTGCTCTTCTGTCATCTTACTCTCCAGAAGTTCCATTTTCTGTAGATCCAGCTGTAGACGCTGACTATCTGGAGCATAAGAATTTAAAGTAACAATTAAAATTCTATACTTTCATATAACTAGTCTTAGGTTTTTAGAGCTTCTGGTCACAATATGTTAGTCACTTGACAAATATACAATTTCTTGTATATATTTCTTTTTAAGAACATCTTACTTAGTATATACTTATGATTGTTAACTAATAAACAGTGAACAGCATTACACTTTATTTGTAAATGGAGCATATTTAATGTGCATTTTCTTCTTAAGATATATAATAAACTTTTGTCTGTGAGTACACACTAGACAGCATATTAGCACTTTGAATGTAGAACACTGAAACAGAAAAATAATGAACAGAGAGAGGCAGGAGTGAGGAAGAGGGAGAGAAGGAAGGGATAGGGAGAGGTATAGGACACAGTACTAAACACCCAGAAAACTACTGATCTTTTACAATATAACTGGACAAGTGAGAAGGTCAGTGCTCCAGAGAAAACAATGTGTAACTTTGGAGACCTAGAACAAGAACAGAAATTCAGTAACTGGATATTTATTCCACTTAGTATTCATTTAAAATGACAAACAGTGCTTTTAAAAAAAAAAGTCACTGGTTAGAGAGATGGCTCAATAGAGAAAGTGCTTACAGCACAAGAATAAGGACCAGAGTTTGGATCTTTTTCTTTTTTCTTTAATATTTTTTATTGGATATTTTATTTACATTTCAGATGCCATCCCCTTTCCCCAATTCCCCTCCCTAGAAAACCCCTATCCCATGCCCCCTTTTCCTTTTTGCTTTTATACAATTTTTAAATGTTAATCAAAGGCTTTATAAGTTTGGTAATGCTCAATCAGAAGTGTAACCCTAGATATATAAACTATCTTTGACTGGTGGAGACTCGTGAACATCTGCCTCCATGTCCCCCCCGCCCTTTCTCTCTCTCATCACCTAGCTTCTTCTCTCCTTCTTTTCCTCTTCTCCTTACTCCTTCTCTTCCTCCCACCTTAGCTCCTCCTACATATCACCCTTCCTGTTTAAAAGAAAAACTTTTCTCTCAAAATACAATTAGAGCATAATTATACCAATTTGTACCAGTGAGGTACAAGATAGTCCTAATACCCAGTCCATCATTTTGTTGACTAACCAGAGCCTCTGTCATCTCTCCTAACTAAAACACTTAGTTCTGAACCTGGCTTTTTTCTTGGCTTTAGAATGAATGTCAGCTGAAAACCATCCTCTCAAATCTTTTCTCTCAAAGTAAATAGTCAGGATTGGTTATGGGACTATAAGTTTTCAACCCCGTCAGAAATCCAGAATGACTGAGTTAAATGAAATTATGGGAAGCACAAAGCATAGCTTCTAAAACTTAGCCAATTTTTAGAGTCCACTGAACACCTGGACAGTCGAGTTTGGATCTTCTTAATCCACAAAAATGTTGGGTAGGCATGGCAGACTACTATAATTCCAGCAGTGAGGAGGCAGAGACAGGGATCCCAGAACAAACTGGCTACTTAGATGACCCAGAATTATCAAATTCAGGGTTCATTGAGCAATCTTTTCTCAAAAAAGTAGAAAGCGATCCAGGAAGATATCGTTCCTCAGCTTTGGGCCTCTATATGCACACATGTGTACCCACACACATGCAAACATACAAAAATGATTTTTAAAAGTGGTTGTCATACAACAAAATACTTTAAAATTGATATAACTAAGCTAGAATTCCTTTAATGTTTCATTTACCCCTTTCAGAGTTTTAAACTTAAGCATACTGAAATACATATGTACAAGTGTATATCATTATATGTGCAACAAGATTTAAATGTTATCATAGTGTCAATTTCAAGCTAGGTACATGCTTATTATCCTGGCATCTAGAGGCTGAGGCAAGAGGGCTCTGAGTTCAAGGCCAGATGGGAAATATGGTAAGACTATCTCAGAAATCCAAAACCATAAAATGCTTCATTTGGCATCCTACCTTCACTAAGGTCACAAGCAGTTATGAGAATAAAGTGCTAACTAAGCATGTAACCAAGGTCTATTAGAGCACTTCAATAATATAGATAGGAAACATGCTTAGCTAACTGAAACAAGCAGTTACATAAATTTAACTGTAAATGTAATTTGGATATGTACTCAGTAAATACATTAAAGAACTATACAAACTGATTTTTTTTTCCAGAGAAAAGGAGCAAATGTTTGGTTGGTATAGAGTAAGGTTTATCTCCTTTTCCCATCAGGTCCTTATGAAAAGCCTAAAGCTTCTCCAGGGGAAGAGACAGGAAGAGGAAGCAGTCTAGTTCCTTCTGATATGCTATGAAGTTGTGAAGTTTACTGAGCAGTGTGTACAGAGCAGCACAATCTCAGGAGGGGCCACTTTGACCTGGGGAAATGTTTCTGAAATATTCTGCCATCAGCACATTTGTTTACTCCCCAGAGTTTCCTTTCTAAAAATATAAATAAAAACTACTGCTAGCAAGATCCCTTGCCTCTACCCTGCAGGACAGTAGTTCTGAATATGTTTCTGTAATGAATCCAGAGGAACCCTTGTGGCTGTTTCTTCTTTTTCCTCAATCATCTCACTTACTTGGTATAACTTCTTTCACCTTTTCTCTAAGAAGTAATGTTGCCCCAGAGAGTAAGAGTACTCTATTAAGAAACAGTGAAAAAAAGTCAGGTGGGTTCCAGTAACGATCTCAAAGACAGAAAGGGGAGCAGTTCACAGACGGGCACTATAACATACATTATCTCAGAACAATCAACCACATTATCATAAACCTTTGGTGATTTTCAGATAAAAGAAATATCATAAGTGTAGGCAATGATTTAAAGAAGGAAAAAAACCTAGTTTTAAATAAACAAAAGAACCCATAGATGAAATAAATTATAAAAGGCAGAATTCAAATCTTAATAAAATTTCCAGAAAAAGAAGAACTTTAGTGACAGATTGTAATTTTCACCTCTATGAAAGCCAGTTCTTATTCTTTTGCAAATCCACAAGTGGAAAAAGCACAGTGACTAGTTTTTAAAAGGAAATACAAACACAAAGCATAAAGGTATGTAAAAATACAGAATCCTAATCACTGACTTTGTTTCCTGGTATTTATATTTGCCTTTACAGAATGTTTTTCAATGGCTGTGGCACCAAGATAACTTAAAGGAGGAAAAAGCTTGTTGTATTAACATCAACCTTAGATAAGTGACTATATAGATGAATTAATGTAATTCCTTAGTCTACAGAGAAGAGGAAAGGTTTTTAAATGCTCTAACTAGCTCAAGAACCTGAAAATAGCAATTAGAAAAGATGTGCAAACTAATGGTTTTTACTGAGTTATGCACATCACCAACAGAGAAGCAATCTAAGTATTGGTGAGTGGATAAAATACCTACTAGGCTAGGCAAAATAAGCCAGTCCCAATATTATGACCACATCTTCATGAGGCTTTCTTAAGAGGTAAATTCAAGAAACAGAAGTACAATTGTGATTGCCATGAGAACAGAGGGAACAAGGAGTTGTTCAGTGATAAAATTTCTGTTTTACATGATGAAAAAGTTCTGGAGCTCTTCTGTATAACCACGCACTGCCAGCCTGTACATCTTAAAATGACTAAGACAGATCATCAAGAAAATATACAACAAACACTGCTGGAGGGAATGTAAACTGTTGAATTCAGTACAAAAACCAGTGTGGAGTTATGACTTAACATCATACCTGAAAGACTCCGAGTCAACAGTCACAGGGGGATTGCACATCCATGTTTACTGTTGTACCATTTACAACAACTAAGGAATAGACAGTCTGATGCCCATCAGCAGATGAAGAAATAAAAGAAAATATGGTGCATTTACACAATGGAATGCTAGTCAACCATCATGAGTCCCTACATCTGCAGGAATATGAGATCTACCAGAGATCGTTATGTTGCACAAAATAAGCCAGATTCAGAGAAACAAATACCACATTGACTCTCACGAATGCTAAGCTTACATTATGTGTATATATATATGTATATATATATATGTGTATATGTAGGTCTTATATATATGTATATATATATGTATATATATAGGTCTAAAAAGGACAGAGGGAACAATGAGGGTCAGGAAGTGAGAGGGATAGACAAGAAAGAGGGAAAATGGAATATATGTGTCATGAGAGCAGAAGGGGTGTTTGGGGTGAGGAAGAGTACCAACAAATGTGGGTCAGAGGGCATTGGAAATTAATAAAAAAAGTGCAATGACATACATGCATACATGTATGATCACATCATAATGACACACATTTACTTTGAATATAAACTTAAAAATTAAAGTGAACAATGGATAAAACACTAAATTTTATGGATTTTTAACATGGTAAAAAAAGTACAAAGTACCTGTAGACATAAGCCCACGCTGGAATGTACCTCTTCCAGTTGCTCAGCATATAAATCACAAGAACTAGTAATCCTATGGCAACAAACTAAACCCAACTTAGGTAGAAATAGTCTTTAATCACAGAATGACAGCAATTCTCTATTTCTAGTATCACTTTTAATTAACTGGCATCTTATTATCATTCAATATGTATTTACAAGCTCAACATTCCCTGTCCAACTCCCAGGCAATGAATGGTACTTTCAAACATACACATTTTTTAGATGTAGAACCATAACATAATTCATATACTGACTGCATAACTGCTACAGCAGGATCTGAGACAGTACTGAACTATCAAGTCCATGAATCTGTCTACAATAAAAAGGATGAATAATCAGTTCAGGTCAAAATAAGTTTTACTCTCAAGAACATTTTAGGTTTTGGGAATCCCTATAAAATATCCATGTCTAGGATACCTAAACATTTTAGAGAGAGAGAGAGAGAGAGAGAGAGAGAGAGAGAGAGAGAGAGAGAGCTTTTCAGCCATGCTCCACCTTATTTTTGAGACAGAGTTTATCACCAAACCTGGAGCTCAAAAATTTGGTATGGCTGGCTGGCTTGTCTTTAACTGCATGTCTGTATGTCCCCACCAGCTTAGCAGTGGGATTACAAGCATGTCACCATGCCCAGCTTCAGTGTAAGCAGTAGGAATTCAAAGTCCCTTATACCCAGCTTCAGTGTGGGCGGTAGGGATCCAAAGTCCCTTACACTTGCAAGCACTTTACTGACTTAAGTCATCTCCCCAGCTTGAATCCTTAAGTATTTTACGTTAGTAAACATTAAGTTTATTTTCTCTAAACTCACTATCTGTGAGTGTAAATTCAAGTAGACAAAAAGAGCAAATTCAGTCACCTCATACCATAAAAAACACTCAGAATCTGTCAGTACAGAAATCCAAGATTCCATATGAATTTTTATAACTTTTTATCTAAACTCAACCTATGTCATTTGACGTGTATATCTTTTTGATCACTTGAAATAGGTTTAGTTTAAATTAAAATAATAAACAATGAAAATGTCTACCATTTTATAAAATACAGATTGACATATCAATTTCTGGGATACATTGATTAATAAAATTAAAATTCATCTGTCATTCTTCAGTTTTTAAAGTTTGACAACAAAATAATTACAATTAAGCATGTATGCTTGGTTGATGCCATTTTCCTTGGTCAGTCTGCACTAGTGAGTATGGCTAAAACTATTTCAACATCAGTGGAGATGCATCAGATGCTCTCCTAATTATTAACGTTTGACCCAATATGTGACCATGATGCATCTCCACACTCATGTCTATAAAATCATTACTTCACTGCCTTAGAACAGTCCTTCTACCAGGATGAAAGTTCCTTGAGGAAACAGATCTAACTTCTTTTAAAAGAAAAACTGAATACTGAGAACATCTCTCCCTGACCAAACTCTAGTCAGTCTCTGAACTCTTCCATTTAAGCCTCACTGTAAGCGCTGATTGCTCAACCTCATAATCACATTGCCTACTGGAAGCCATGGCTGTGGGTACCTCCAAGCACTGTGAAAGAATATTACACTACATATACCATATGTCATTACCCTGTAAAAATATCAAACTTCAAACTCTAAAACTGAATTGTGCATGTCACTTTGCACCACTGTAAAGTTAGAACACTACAGACCATGGCCTGGGAATGCTGGCTGGTAGTAGAGCAGCTCACTAGCACCACACATGCACACAGACACAAAATGCTGTGTGAAACCTTATGCTAGGGATGGTCTGCATTCCATGAGTATGGTTAAAGAAATGAGGATAAGCCAATGTGGTTTTAGTAAGTTCCTGGGTGATGCCATTGGAAATTCGCAAATTACCAATGATGGGGGTAATGGGCACTCATCAATTTGATCCTTCCTTATGAGACTTTCAAAAGAACTCAAAAAAGAATGAAGATAGTTTTGGAAGCTCCAATTTGTTATTAAAAAAAAGAAGAAGAAAACAGAATATAAACTCTTAGCCATTGTTCTCACCTGAAGTCAAGTTCCTAGCTGTTGTCTGTGACTTCTGCATCTCAGTTGATTTAAAGCTGAGGTCATCCTGCATCATCTTTAGCTCTTGGTTGGTGATGGAGGATATCTGTTTCATACGATTTATATTCTGTGCTTGCAGAGAAATAAACAAATATTTAGCGTTCCTATAAAACCACCATAAAACACAAAGGATGTGATGCATTGAATAGTTATTCAATTTTGACGTTTTATAGAATGCAGTAGGACTTGTTTTCACTTGCTTTATCAAACTCTAAACAAAATTAGCTACATAATTTGAGGAACTATGCAGACTTAGAACACTAAAAATACTGAAAAGAGGCATATATTTTCCTTCTTAGGCTAATACATAGTAGATTCTCAATAAACACTTTCTGAAAACTTAAAATGCTCATTAGGTATATCTACAAGAAAATATTTACCATATAAATTACAGTGTAAAACATTAATATCTTCTAAAATAATGTCTAGGTTTTAGAATTTTCTTAGTAAATTCAGATAAATTATCAATGGAAGGAAATCTTAAATTTTATTCTAATCACAGCTTCATGTACCACTTAACACTGATCATGTATATCCTTTCCTACATTATACTAATAGCTAAAATTTCCCTATAGAGATAAACATCAGTAGCTTGAAGAAACAAGAAGGGATTTTAAAGGAAACAGTTTAAGTGGGCAAATAGAACACCGAGTCTTCCACTTTCTGTACTGCTATTCAGAGAATCAGAATACTAAGACGGCGCACAGCACTTACCCGACTGCAATGCTCTAAAAGTGTGATGATGCTGGCTTCTATCTGTGCCTTCCTCTCTAGTTCCTGATTCTTCGTTTCCTCAAAAGTGTCTATAAAAGCTGCCGGTTGGAAACATAGTAAGATGGACTACTATTAACAGATTTAGTGCTAACTAAACTTAGAGTTTTAGGACTTCAGACTATTTTCCAGAAATCCCAAGTTTTACGTTTTAAATATAAAACTTAAACTATTAACCTACTCTATGTTCAAATACTTAAAGTCTGTTATGACTCTGATAGAAGTAAACTAGAGAGTTATAGCTGATCCCATAAAAATCAGAAAACTACTTCCTTGACACAGCTATAATTATTAATACTTACAGATGGCCACTGGTTTTATTTCTGAAATTAGTATTACTAAATACTTATCTGAAAATGTCTTTTTATTAAATTAATCAAATAATGGCTTAATCACAAAATAAATTTTATCATTTCTTCAGATTATAAAAGATATTCTAAGGAATTACCCATTTGTATGATCTGTAACTCATAAATACTTTTGTTCTCACTTGCATTCTTTAATTATTCCTGTGCAACTTCCAAAATTAAAAATAAGTAGTTAAATTTTACTATTAGTACGAGAATAGCATCAACATTGCATGCATTCTCTAATGCATTTCCATTATAATTTTCTACTAATTCTTCTTTGGTAGCTGAATAGGAAGCATATATTTTCTAATTAAAAAAAAAAACACATATGAATAGCAATCTAACTTGCATGTTATATGTCTCTATAATAATGATTTGATTAACATTGCAAACTGGAAAAAAAAAAAAGAAAATTTTCAGGTTACAGAACCCATTCACTCATAACCAAATTTTTAAAATATCATTTTTTCTAAGTGGTTCAATCTGGCAAATGTCTTCAGTGCCTTGTACAAATGAACTGCAATCTAATATTTACTTTATAAGAGCATCACTTACCATCCATATTTTCTTCCTTTTTTTTGAGTTCCTTGTATTTTTGATTCATTTCACCTATAAGAAATGGAAAACATTAATTTTTAAAATTCCAATCATAATATTCTAATGTAGAATTATTTTTAGGTTCTCTTTATGGCACTAGTCACTGAATATTTGATAGTGTGTAGTAGAATTTGAGTTTGGAGAAATTTGCTTGGATTTACTTTAAAACTGTTTTAAATCACTATTTGTGCCTTTACAACTAGGAAAAACATTCTCCTGACTGGAATAAACTTCTAGGCTTTCCATTCCAAATCTGAAGCTGTTCAGCCTAGGCATCAGCACTGCCAGTGATGGGAAAGACAAGTTCCCAAGCAAGTCTACCCTATCTCTGAGTAATTTGCAGCAAGCATGATAGGAGCATTTCTTACCTCACAAAGCTTAGAATCTATGAATGTAACATGTTATATGTTAAATTCATATCAAAAGGATACTATAGAAATGTACAATTAAGCTAACTCAAGTAATGTGGAAAAAATTTCCCTAATATTCATGCTACATTATAAAGAATCAACAACAGGAGTCACATATATGAAAAAAATATCAAAAACATTTTCCAGTAATTAGGATGGAAGTTAGTAAATTTTTATCTCAGGTACCAAGAGCCAGAGAGATACTGTGATAAGAGAGAAACGGAAACTGAGGATAATTTTCAAGATTCTTAGGCAACTTGAAAAGATAGGCGCATTAACTGCAAAGGGGGACAGGGTGATAAAGACATTGCATACAGAAATGTTGAACATATTGAGTTTAGTGAATATGAAAGTCATGTCTAAACAGAAAAAAATCAAAAGCCAGAAAGGACATCTCTGACATAGCGTCCCCACCAAGGATCCATTAGTTATTGCTTGTGCACATGTGTCATGTATAATCTTGAACATTTACTCATCTTACAAGTGTATTTCTCAGTTACTATGATCATTTTGATAATGGGGTTTCACCGTAGCAAACCCTGAGCTATGGAAGTACAGAGACATTCTCAATGTAAGATATTGCAACTCCATGTACCTAGGGCATCAAGTAAAGAAAGCATAAATATATGAGCTCGTTCAACCCAGTTTCTTCAGGCTAATCAATCAGTCCCTTACTTCCTAGAAAAATTAAGGATGGAAAGAATAGCAAGAAAATCTGTGTATTCTCCAATATGGTACAGAAAATTTCACAGATCTGATTGAAGCATTAATAAACTTGTGCAAACAGTATTGGTAGCGTCCTTAAGGAGGGCAGGGAAGCATGGGAATACAGACTTTTGCTTGTGCACATGTATCATGTATAATCTTGAACATTTACTCACCTTACAAGTGTATTTCTCAGTTACGAACAGGTAGTTTGTATTACGTATGACCTTAAATATTCAGATTACATGGTGGTAAACATGCAAATAGCAGTAGCAAACTGAAGAACCTCTGAACCTGCTGAGGTCTGGCTTACTAAAAAAGTCATAGTTCCTTAATCTGGCAACTCTTTTTTTTTTTTTTTTTTTTTTAAATTTATTTTATGTGAGCACACTGTCACTGTCTTCAGACACACCAGATGAGGTCATCAGATCCTATTACAGATGGTTGTGAGCCACTATGTGGTTGCTGGGAATTGAACTCAGGACCTCTGGAAGAGCAGCTAGTGCTCTCTTAACCACTGAGCCATCTCTCCAGCCCCTGTCTAGCAACTCTTGAGACTAGTTAAGGCATTAAGGGATTACAAGGTAGGTCCAGATTCTAGGGCATGTAAAAACTTAGCACCTTATCTTTCTTTCTCTAAACCAAGAAGAATGTCCTGCACATGCATTCTGTTTATAGTTCATGTTTTTCTTATCCTGCTCAAGATACTTCAATGAGGCTTTCCTGTCTACTCCATTAAGACTATTCCTATGGAGATTTGGTAACACATTAATAATCCAACCCAAAGGGCAGTTTCAGTTCTCTTACCCTGCAATATCTGCCACTGTTGATAAACCCTTTTTGACATATTTTCATGTATTGCTTCTGCATTGCATAGGTGAAATCCTTGCAATTCATTTACATGTATTATTTTGTGCATGCATGCACAAAATGTGTATATGTGTATGTGTGTGTGCATTCAGGCATGCCACAACATACATGTGAAGGTCAAAAAACGACTTTTGAGAACCAGCTCTCTTGACTACCATGTAGTTTCTGAGGATCAAACTTAGGTTGCCGGACATGTGGGCTAGTGTCTTTATCCCCTGAGCCTACTCTCCAGTAGTTCTTAACTGACTTCTAAAACTGTACTATAATGATGACAATCTTATTTAGTCCTGTGACTTAAGAACCCTTAATTTAATTGTTTCCCAATTTTCCAATTCTTTCATCTAATTGCTTACTGGATTAGTATTTAGATGTCCTTCTGGAACCTAAAATATGGTATACACATTAAACTTTCAGCATTCCCCCTCAAAATTTATACCTCTTTATTTTCTGTTATTTTGAATATCCTTACCATCTACTATCATTTAAGTCAGTAACCCAGAAGACCTTTCTCCCATTGTACCCAAGAAGGGTACAAACCCACCCTTCTTGTTGCCAACAAATTCAATGGGAAGGCATATATGGCCAGCATCTTGAGTTACACACCTGGCCAGTATGATTAGAAGGAGCAGAGCTCCTGCACATCTCAAGACTCCCAAGCTTCAAAACAAATTCCTGATCACTCTTGAAACAGAGACAAGTCAGAGCATTAGTGAACTCGCCTATGTTGTGATTTCTCAATAGAAAATGAGTTTCTGGAGCTGGAGAGATGGCTCAGTGGTTAAGA